>NC_063371.1:12774584-12781431 GCF_021869965.1 Rhincodon typus | reverse complement strand
GCACCTTGTTATACCAGCTATGGAGGGGCTGCCTTATGGAAAGAGGGTGAGTAGGTTGGGCTTGTATTCATTGGAATTTCAAGGAATGAGAAGTGACCGTAGTGAAACATAAAAGATTCTTAGGGGACTCGGCAGGGTAGATGTGGAGGGATTGTTTCACTTTGTGGGTGGGTCTTGGACTCAATCTCAGAGTAAAGGATCGCCCCAGTTAAGTCAGAGATGAGCAGGAATTTCCTTTTTTCGAGACAGAACAGGATAGAATAGCAATTTATTGTCACTTGTATATTTACAAAAAGTATGGTGAAAAGTCTTTAAGTTGTCATTCTCTGGCACCAATATTAATAACAGAAATCATATGTAAAATAAATTAAGACAAAGTCCACCTTCGAGGAAAAGACAGGACCCACATTCCCCACTGCTGCAGATCAAATCCAGGGCTGTTGGAATCCCAGGCAGGACCATCAATCTGGCAAAGCCACTGAAGCAGAACACCACTTTGTTGGACCCACCAGGACATGACCACAATGGCAATGAGGATCGGCCTACACCACGTTCGCCGTTGCAGCAGCCTCCCCAAACATCCTTTCTCCAACAGCCGGCCGACTCTGAAGCCATTACCTCTGCTGCCAGAGGGAGTCAAACTATGGAATTATTTACCACAGAGGACAGTTGAGGTTAAGTTGTTGAGCTTTTAAGGCTGAGGTGAACAGATTTTATTAATTCGTGACAGAATCAAGGATTTTGTGGAAAAGGCAGGAAAATGGAGTTGAAGATTATTAAATCAGGCTTGATTTCATTGAAAGACAGATAAGACTCAATGGGCTGAACGGCTACTTCAGCTCCTATGTCTTATGCTCCAAAGACTTGGACTGTTATGTTCTCACCTAGTTGGCAGAAACAGGATTTTAAGAAAGGGAGAAATGACAAGCATGTGTATGTCACTTTTTAAGGAAGTCTGATAGTCCTTGCTGATTTATTTATACAAGACCCATTTCAATTTGTTTTTTTTCCCATTTCTTGCCTTTGGGAGATATCAGGAATAGTAGCAGACTTAAGGAACCCAAATTCTACAGCAATGCTAATTGGAAGGTTTAGCATTCAAATCTGCCCCAATCAGAAATTAAGTAATTCATAAAGGCCTGCTTCATTTTTAAATTTTGGTTATTCACATTGCTAAATTTGTCAAAGTTTTTATTTCAGACTACAAAGACACAGGTAGTAACTGTTAATTGTCTGAGCACAAAAACGCAGATAGGTGCTCTTGTGGTACGGTGGTTGCATCCCTACTTCTGGACCAAGAGGCCTGGGTTCAAGTCCCAACTGCTCCAGAGGTGTGTAATAACAGCTCTGAACAGGTTGATTAGGAAAAATAGGTTGAACTGAAAAAAAAATGCAGTCAGGGTTGCCTTGTGGTGCAGTGGTGGCATCCCTACCCTGGACTGGGAGACCTAGGTTCAAGTCCCACCTACACAGAAGGTGTGTAATGACATCTTGGAACCAGTTAATGAGAAAGTATCAAAAATGCAGTGAACATTGTAACACTGGGGACAGGAAGGCACTTTAAGCCTGAGCAGTCAATAAACTCAATCCACAAAAGGAGTCTTAGTTTTCTGTCTCACTGACCGGCTTGGATTCAAATTGACATTAAAGTCTGTTAGGTTCTGTACAAGTATATTTTCTTTTGATCAGTCATTGAAAGATATCAACAACAGCCAGTGCAAACCCCATTATTTATTAGAGATAGTAGGAACATTTTCTGAAGAAGGGTCTAGGCCCGAAACGTCAGCCTTCCTGCTCCTCTGAGGCTGCTTGGCCTGCTGTGTTCATCCAGCTCTACACCTTGTTATCTCCATTATTTATTACCTAGTTTGCAGGTTAGGAAGATACACAGCTCCACATGAACAAAAAGAAGCCCAGAATTTGTTGGAAAAGTAAGTGTCGCTGACAAAGAATTTTCCATAAAGGTTTTGGGAAGATTATCAAACGCACAAGACTGGAAAAATCCCACCAACACATAAACAACATCCTCACCAGAATAAAATTCACAAAAGAAGAAGAGAACAATAACCGACTACCCTTCCTAGACATAATGGTAGAATATAACAATAACGGGGAACTCCAGACTAGCATATACAGAAAGTCCATGCATATGGACCAGATCCTTAATTACACCAGTAACCACTCCTACACCCATAAATGGAGCTACATCAGGACATTATTCAAATGAGCTACAACACAGTGCAGCAACCTGGAATTGCGCAAAACAGAACAGGAGCACTTATACAGAGTTTTTGAAAGGAATGGATACCCAAAAAGCACAATCCGGTGTTATGTCCACGACAGACCACAGCAAGAAGACACAACACGGCAAGACACACTAGTCACCCTATCGTACATCAGAGACATATCAAAGATGACTACAAGACAACTCAAACTCCTAGGTATCAGGATAGCCCACAAACCAATAACCACCCTGCAACAGCCTCCAGACGAACGTAAAGGATCCCATACCGACAACTAATAAAACTGACATAATATACAAAATACCATGCAAGGACTGTGAGAAACTTTACATAGGCCAAACTGGAAGAAAACTGACAATAAGGATACAGGAACACCAATTAGCCACCAAGAGACACGGCCAATTCTCACTGGTCTCAATACACACGGACAAAGAAGGACACAAATTCAACTGGGACAACACATCCATAATTGCACAAGCCAAACAGAGACATGCCAGGGAATTCCTGAAGGCCTAGCATTCCAACCAGAACTCCATCAACAAACTGATTGAACTGGACCCGACATACAAACCACTGAGAAACAGAACCAGAAGTGATGGCAACCATTCCAGCAAACCGAGGCATATACATGACAAGCGAGACAAAACACCAATGCCATTCAGCCCATGAAGTCTGCTCTGCCATTCGATGATGTTTGATATTTTTCTCAACTCTATTCTCCTGCCTTCTCCCTGTAATCTTTGGTACCTGTACTAATCAAGATCCTATCTATCTCCATCTTAAATACGCTCAATGACTTGGCCAAGAAGCAAGAAACAGACACAAATTTATACAGCAGAAGACGAGTGTGCTAACTGATTAGGGCATTGAGATACAGCAAGAACAGTTAAATGTCAACTTTGATTCTCAGATCAGACAGGTAGATTCTAATTGGTCAGGGCATTAACACAGGTTACAGCAGATTTTAGCAGTCTCCATTGCTCCTTTTGTTTTGAAAAAGATGCAATGTATGTACAAATTCCTTTTGCCTGCATGAAACTAGTTCTTCAATCTTGACATATGTTGCTTCTAGCATGTGCAAATGCATCACATTGTGGGCCTGCTTCATGATCTGAAATTTATTATTCAGTAGCTGATTTCCAATGCCAGAATCACATCTAAAGGTGGATATACTTTGCTTAGGTTTGCAAACATGGCCTGGAACAATGTGTACAACCAAATTATTCCAGCTCTTGGGTCCAGATCCTTGACAACACCAGCACCATAGATGTCCTTTCAATCATCATTGGAACAATTCCTGAGTTGCATTAAAACCGGAAGAGGGACAAGAACTGAGTACATACAGACATACCATATTCAGATAAATAAGTAGCCTTGCTCCACACAAGGCCGGACATGGTGATTGCCTTCCAACCAAATCCTTCAGCTTCTAACCTGCATCCGCTCTTGAACTGTCCAGTATTAGCATGAAGAATTCAGAAATACTGTAAAGATATCTGATCAATGTCACTGACACAATGCTGCATTTATTTTGCCATCCTCCCTCCCTCACTTTCCTTCTCTATTAAAGTTTGAAAAGTAAGTAAGTGTAGATATAATCGTAAAGGAAATTATTTTGGGATACTATTCCAAGAAAGTATAAGTATATTCTACTGTACTTCTTTTCACAATGTGATTAAGAGATGTCTGATAGACCAAGGGGGAGTCAATGGTGAGATTTTGACTCACTGAAAGATTAATCAGTTATCAAAGTTAAATACTAAATAAAAACTGAAAGAACTGTGTACACTGTAAATCAGAAACAAAAACGGAAGTTGCTGGAAAAGTTCAGCAGGTCGGGCAGCAGCTGTGAAGAGAACTCAGAATTAACGCTTTGGAACTGGTGGCCCTTCCTCAGAACACCGGACCCTAGATATTAACTCTGATCTCTCTTCACAGATGCTGCCAGACCTGTTGAGCTTTTCCAGCAACTTCTGTTTTTGTACCCAGACTTAAAATTGGGCTGAAATCCAGAATCCAAAGAGCATTCATTTATCTCTCCTTGCAGCAACAAAAACAGGGTTTTTCTCAGAGCAGCAGCAGCAGACGAGTACAACGAACCTGGGGTTGAATGGTGGCAGCGGAGCATCATGATAAAAGCCTGAGGGGCAAAGTCCAGATCAAGCTCAGTCAGAGCAGCAGCAGGACAGGGGTGAAGCAAGCTTTTACTGAATCCAGAAGCAGAGCTCCTGAAGTGTCAGTGTTCAAAAGTGACCGAGGTCAAGAAGAAGCAGCTGATTGGCTGATTGGCCTGAGTAAGGTCAGTTCAGAACTAAGAGGGGTGCCAGGTCTGTGGGGTCTTCTCACTGGGAGTCAGAGTCTCAGAGTGAAGCGTGTGGGGGAGGAGCTTGCAATGAGCTATGAGTGATAAAAAAAACTTCAATCTGAACAGGGAGGAACAATCGGGGTGACATCGAAAGGAAGCGGTGAGGTGATTGACTGTTTAGGAACCAGCATGAGGGACTGAGAGAATAGTACCATGAAGGAGACAGAATGTCAAGTCCTTTGTAGTTATTTAGGAATAGAGAGAGACAGAGAGAAGTCTGATTTGGTGAGTAGTGTGTAAGACTGAATAATTTGTTCTTAGTTTATTGTTTGCCGTTGATAAGGTTCACAATGGCAGAAGAAGTCTGGCCTGTGAATGCTACTGCTGCAAAATGTAGGAAACCAAGGACACTTCCAGTGTCCATGGTGACCATTTACTGCGGAAATGTGTTCAGCTACGGATCCTGATTGATTACAATAAGCAGCTGGAACTATCTGCCATGATGCTGCGAACGCTGTGGATAGCACATTTAGCAAGCTCATCACACCACAAGTAAAGGCTACACGGGCAGAAAAGCAATGGGTGACTACCAAGAGAACGAGAAACCATGGGCAGGTGGTGCAGGAGTCTCCCATGGCAATCACCCTCTCAAACAGATATACCATTGTTGGATACTGTTGTGGGGGATGGCCTCTCAGGCGAAAGCTGCAACAGCCAAGTTTGTGTAACCATGGTTGGCTCTGATGCACAGTAGGGGAGGAAAAAGTCTGGGACAGCTTTTAGTGAAAGGGGACATGATTTTAAGAAGAATTGACAAGTGGTTCTGTGAATGCAAACGAAATTCCCAAATGGTGTGTGTTGTCTCCCTGGTGCCAAGGTCAGAGTGACTGCAGGGCATTCTGAAGACAGTTGATGAACATCCAGCAGATGTGGTATATGCCAGTACCAACAACATGGGTAAAGTAAAAAAGAAATGAAGTCCTGCAACAAGAATTTAAAGAATTAGGTAGTGGATTAAAAATGACAACTTCTAAGGTTGTAATCTCCAGGTTACATCCAGTGTCATGCACTACTAAGTACAGAAATATGAAGAGAGGTCAGGTGAATGCATGGTTAAATGGATAGTTTCGGAGAAAGGGCTTTAGATTTTTGGATCATTGAGACAGCTTCTGGGGTAAGTTGGACACATGCAAGCTGGAGAGGTTGCACCTGAATGATAATGGTCCAACATCCTGGTTCAGATATTTGGTAATGCTGTAGGGTGGTTTAAAACCATTTTGTCAGGGGGATGGGACACAGAGTAGGTGTAAAGAGCAAGGTTCAGATTTTGCAGTAGTAAGTCCAGCAGGCAGATAAGACGTGGGAATGATAATGCACATGGGAGGACCGGGAAGCAAACTTCTAAGATATCTAATTCTAATGCAAGGATCCTGACTGGTAAGGCAGATGAAGTCAGCATTGATTCGCACTTGGGAATATAACACTAACTGGGATCGCCGCAGTGGGAAAGGATTAGATGGGGTGAAATTTTTCAAGTACATCTAGGAGGCCTTTTTATGCCAGTACATAGATAGTTCTACTGGAGATGGACAGTGCTATATCTAATTCTAGGAAATGAAGCTGGTCAAGTTGCTGAAGTATCAGTGAGCAAGCATTTGAGGGACAGTGATCATAACTGATGTATTTCAATGTAATTGTGGAAAGGGATAAGGCTAGTGCAGAAGTTAAAACGTCTAAATTGGGAGGAAGCTAATTTCAATATCATTAGACAGAATGAGGCAAGCAACTTGCAGGTAAGTTTACATTGGGAAAGCGGGAGTGTTTTAAATGTAGTACAGTGAGAATTCAGGATCAGCATGTTCCTCTTAGAATAAAGGGCAAGGGGAATAAGTTGAGTGAATTTGCGATGTCAAGGGATATTGAGAGTTTGAGAAAGAAAATGAAGGAGGCATATATTAAGCACAGAGCATTACAAAATGGGGAAGCCCTTCAGACATATGAAGGGCATAGCGGGTGTGCTTAAAAAAGAAATTGGCGAGGCCATGAAATATCTTAGGCAGATAGGATTAAGGAAAACCTGAAGGCATTTTGTAACAATGTTAACAGCAAGAGGATTACCAGGAAAAGAGTGGGGCCTATTGGAGGCCAAAGGGGCAATCTGTTTGTGCAGCCAGAGGACCTAGGTGAGGTTTTAGGTCACAGAAGAGAAATACACTGCAGCTGGGATTTCAGTTGAGATGGTGACATTCTGGAACCCTAACCCTAACCCTAACCCTAACCCTAACCCTAACCCTAACCC
>NC_063371.1:12695597-12774574 GCF_021869965.1 Rhincodon typus | reverse complement strand
ACCCTAACCCTAACCCTAACCCTAACCCTAACCCTAACCCTAACCCTTGTTACGATTAACAAGGAGGAGGTATTAGATGTCTTAGTGGGCATGAAAGTGCATAAATCCATACTGCCAGATGTGATGTATCCCAGGCTGCTATGAGAAGCAAAGGAGGAGATTGCTGGGGACCTAGCAGAGATATTTAAGACTTTGCTGGCCACAGGTAAAGTGCCAGATAACTGGATGATAGTTAATTTGGTTCCTTTGTTTAAGAACGGCATCAAGGATAGGACAGGTAATTACAGACCAGTTAGTTTGACATCAGTGGTCAGGAAATTATTGGAAAAAATTCTGAAGGAGAGAAAGGCAAAGAACAGATTTGTTCGAAAGAAGTCCTAGATGACTGATTTAATCGAGTTTTTTGAACTGGCAACTAAATATATTAGAATCACTACAGTGTGAAAGCAGGCCATTCAGCCCATCGAGTTTGCACCGACCCTCCGAACAGCATCCACCTGGTCCCACCCTCCTACCCTATCCCTGTAATCCTGCATTTTCTACAGCTAACACACCTCACCTACGCATTCACAGACACTCAGGGCAATTCAGCATGGCCAATATCCCTAATATACACAACTTTATGGGAGGAAACCAGAGCATCCAGAGGAAATCCATGGAGACACGAGCAGAATACGCAAACTCCACACAGACAATCATCCAAGGCTAGAATCAAACCCGGGTCCATTGCACTGTGAGGCAGCAGTGCTAACCAGTGAGCCACCATGCCACCCCATTGATTGAGGTAGTGTAGTTCATGTGGTTTACAAGGTCTTCAGCAAGGCCTTTGACAAGGTCCCACATGGAAATCTGGTCCAAAAGTTAAGAGGTCATAGAATCCACTGGAACTTGTCAAAATGCATTTAAAACTAGCTTACAAATAGGAGGCAAAGGGTGATGGTGGAAGGATGTTTTTGTAATTAGAAGCTTGTGACCAGCAGTGTACCACAGGGATCAGCACTGGGACCTTTGCTGTTTGTTATGTACATTAGCAACTTGGATGTCAATGTGGAAGATATAATTAGGATGAGTGAAGACAACACAAAAATTAGTGTTTGTTGATAGTGAAGGTGTGGTCGAAGGATACAGTCTATTGTCCATCAGCTGGTTAATTGGGCACAGCAACTGCAGCTGGAATTCCACCCTGACAAGTGTGAGGTGATGCATTTTGAGAAGTCCAATAAGGAAGGATATATACAATGAATGGTCAGTCCTGAGGGAGTAGTGTGGTACAAAGGACCTCTGTGTTCAAGTCCACAGATCACTGAAGGTATCAACCCAGGTAGACAGAATGATGAAGAAAGCATACAAGATGCTTTCGTTCATTAGCTGGAGCATAGAATATAGTAGCAAGGAAGTCTTGTTACAAATTTATAAAACATTGCTTCGGTCACAGATGAAATATTGTGTTCGGTCTCATCGTCACACTATCAAATGGATGCGAATGAACTGCGGAGGATGCAGAGGAGATTCACCAGGGTGCTGCCTGGGATAGAAAATCTGACTGGTGAGGAGAGACTGGATAGGCTGGGTTTATTTTTCCTGGACGCTGAGGAGGAATCTGATTGAAGTAGACAAAATTCTAAGAGACATATGTTGGGTAGATTATCTTTTCCCCACAGCAGCACCTCTAAAACGAGAGGGCATAGGTTTAAGCTAAGGAGTAAACAGTTTAGAGGGAATCTGAAGAATTTTTTTTCACCCAGAAGGTGGTAGAAATATGGAATGTGCTGCCTTAGAGGGCGGCGGAGGCAGGTACTCTCACAAAATTTAAGCAGCATCTGGCAGAGTACGTAAAATGCCAGGGCACAGAAGACTAGGGGCTTGGTGCAGATAATTGGGATTAGCATAGTTTGGTATTTGTTGGTCAGCATTGACATGATGGACAGAAAGACCTGTTTCTATGCTGTGTGACTCTCTGGTGAACAGATGGATACCTACAAGAAGAATTCAATCAAGTAACTGAGCCAATGAGGAAAGAAGGCTTTTGAAGTACGAGCATTGGAAGCATTGTATTTCCAGTTCTGGTTCAAGCTCAAAGCAAAAGGTAGTGAAGGCCCAATTAAAATTAGCATAATATCAATCGATCAATTGCTGGATGCAAAAATGATCGTTTATCTGTGACTAACTGTTATCAGCTGCTGTGTGCGCGTTAACTCCAGGTGTGAAAGTAAACAACGAAACCATTTCCAGAATACCGAGTGAAAATGATGCATTCCTTCATTAAAAATAAGCCCAAGTTAGAGTTGAAAAGCACCTAAGATTCTTCTCCAGATGACATCTTATTAATATGCAAACTTAGTTTTCAGTGATTCACCATGCTTCATAGCACAGAAATATTAATTTTCTTGTATAAAATTACAGTCAACAGTGTTTGTCAAATGCCCTGTATCAAATCTATATTGCTTTATGTTTGCAAGCTGCAGTACCAGATCATAACAAACTACTTTCACTTTTGAACAGTTAAAACAGTATAGGAGTCCAGTTTCATGGTTGTTGGCGATCCTCTCAAAGATCACCATTTTTATCCAGTTCTAAGTAATTATCTTCCACTTAACACTTGAACCTTACTTTCCCCTGAATAGTTGTCAATGGACTTGCTTGGTGTTATTTGCATTTCCTGTTTTCATCTGAGAAGGGAAATGGTTAAAATAATTGGTCGCCCTTCCCCTGCTAATAAAAAAGAAGGCAACAGCACGAAGTTGCTGGTACAAAGTGACAAACCAAATCAGACATCAACATTGTTTTCCCACATAACCATCAACAGTACATACTTATACCAGTAAAATTCTCCCCTACAGGCTGAATTCACTTAGTTTGCATGCTCACAACAGTTGCAAACCTCCCTGCAAGGATGTTGGTCCCATACCAGCTCAGATGCACCCCATCCACCTTTTACAGGTCCCACTGCCCTTAAAAAGGGTCCCCATGTCCCAGAAATATGAAGCCCTCCCGCCTGCAACATTTCTTCAGCCATGCATTCATCTGGACTAACCTCCCATTCCTATACTCACGCACATGTGGCACCAGAAGTAATTCAGAGATTACTATCTTTTGGGTTCTGTTCTTTAATCTACTTCCTAGCACTCTAAATTCTGCTTTCAAAAGCTCATCCATTTTCCTCCCATGTAATTGGTACCAGTATGTACATCGAACTCTGTCTATTTGCCCTCCCACTTCAGAATGGCTTGCAGCCATTCAGTGACATCCTTGACCCTGGCACCAGATGGGCAACATACTCTCCTTGAATTTCTTTTGCACCCTGTTCTCTTTTCTTTCCTCTTGTGCAGCACATCTACCCATGAAGTTGGCTGCCACTGCATAGACATCTCTCCCAACAGTATCCAAAAGGGTATCGCTGTCAGAAAGGGGGATGGTCACAGAGGCCTCCTGCATACCTGCTTTCCTCTCCTCGGCCTGGTGGTCACCCTTTTTGCCTGATCAATCTGTACCTGCGGCATGACCACCTCAGTGAGCATGTTATCCATAACTTACTCATCATCATGGCTGCTGCCTTGTGAATAGACCTGCAGCTCCAGCTCCAAAAGCCGGTTCACCAGCAGGTGCAGCTGGACATGTGTTCATAAGATCATAAGATTTAGGAGCAGAAAGTAGGCCATTCGGCCCATTGAGTCTACTCTGCCATTTAATCATAGCTGCTAAGTTTCTCAACCCCATTCTCCTGCCTTCTCCCCGTAACCTTTGACCCTCATGCAATCAAGAACCTATCTATCTCTGCCTTAACTATACTCAATCACTTAGCCTCCACAGCCTTCTGGGCAAAGAATTCCATCGATTCACCACCCTCTAGCTGAAGAAGTTCCTCCTCACCTCCATTTTAAAAGATCTTCCCCTTACTGTAAGGCTGTGCCCCAGTCTTTCCTGATGATGAAAACATCTTCCCAACGTCCTTCTGTCCGGAATCTCTCCTTCTCCTTCCTTCCCCCATCATTGACTGAAGGATGGTGACTGAAAGATCTCCTGACGGAACTGGTCGGGAGTTGGGAGGGGGTTGCTCAGTTTGGTATTGTCTGCTCTTAGAAGCCATGTGCCACCATGCCTTGAAACAAAGGCTCTGGCAAGAGTGATAGCAGGATGCCAACAGCACCAGCCAATGGCCAGAATCCCCTTGGCACACCGTCACCTGCCTCTCCCGACATCACCAAACTCACAATGGGGAATGTCCTCTGAGCCCTGCACTCTCCCTGACCCCACACAAGTGTTTGCGTTTCACAGCACAGTTAGCACCCCCTGCAACCCGCTCACTTTGCCTGTCCACAATCTCAGCTACGTGCTCCAAGCTGGGCACTGGCATGCACTCAGTAGTATTGCAGCTCTTCTTTTTGGCTTTGCCACCCTTGTGCATGGTGGCTAGGTAGCTCTCCCAGTGGTGGAGCTGGTGGGGATGGTATTGGCCACCACTGGTGCGAGTGTTATTATTATTAATGTTCTCCTCCTTTCTCCATCCGCCAGCAGCTCTGCTTGCTCCTGCTCCTCGTCCAACCGCAGTATGGACAGCTGGTCCAACGCCAAATGCAATGCCTCCTACTCGTCCTCCTGCATTCTCTCCATGCCCAGGCCCATCTCCATCTTAACCACCAGCTCCAAGGTGCCACTCTGCTCCATCAGCAACTGTGAGCTAGGCATGGCTCAGAGACAGAGAGAGACACAGAGAGATCAAAGACACAGGCCCTCACATGCCCCCTCCACAATCCTAGCCACAGCCACCCACTTCCCCCACCGCCCCCACCCCACACACACACACAGACACACACACACGCACGCACTTTAGCCTTTCTGCTCCTCCTGTGTGTGTGTGTCGGGGGAGTGGAGGGTAGAATGGATAATGGGTAATGTGTGGGGGACTGACCACTCAGCACCGCTGCCGCACACTCCTTCTTCCTTCCCACCACCCTGAAAATGATGAAGAGGAAGGAAAAGGAATCAACGGCAAAACCCTCGAAGGAAAAAGGAGGAGGCAGTGCAGGAGGGAGAGGTGAGGGGTGAGCAGGAATCACACACCCAAAGGAGGAAGGGAGTGGGTTCCACATTGCACAAAAGGATCATAACACAGGTGCAAGCTCTGCTGCCATGATTCCTTTGAAGGTCCTGAATAACCCTTTTCTAAAACAAAATGATATTAATGCAAGAATACTGTTAACTTACATACCTTAGCTAACTTTGATGACCAATGCTGCTTCATTATCCTGGCTCTGATTTTCATCTATTCCTGTTGTTTCTCAGTTAATCCCCCCCACCAAAAAATGCATTTAAAAAAAAATCACAAACCAATTAACACACCATTTTCCTGTGATTTACCTTTATTCCACATTCCTTGACACCCAGCACCTGGAGAGAACTTTGGGGAGAAAATTCAAGATTTCTATCATTTAGGTAGCTCAAGTGGCATTCCAGCCTTGTGAAAATTGAGCTGTGGTTATTGGTGAACAAATTGTCAACTGTCGAAAAAAAATCATCTGGTTCACTTCAGGGAAGGAAATCTACCATACATTTTGGTCTGGTCTACCTGTGAGTCCTGACCCACAGCCATGTGTTTCACACTTCTCGGCCAGTGGAGATTGCCAATCAATGCTGGCCTAGCCAGCAAATTCCATGTTATGTGAGCAAAGAAAAAAGTAAATGCTGCTTGGATTTTTGATGATTGTGTCTGCACTGGCCGGTCACGAAATGGCCAAATTGAATCTGTCCTATGATTTGGACAAAAACAGAGGACATTTCCCTCTTGCATTACTGCCAATGTTGGGTTGCACTGAAACAGCTTGGTATAATTACTGATTTTTTTTTGGAAGGCAAATAGGTTTGGGTCCAACTATTCTGCTAATATAACCTTTTTAGTAAAAACCATGCATAATTTCTCAGTTTTCATCAAGCAGAAGTCTACAGTAATTGTTCATCTTCACTTTGTCGCCCTGACCACTCGCTTGGACTGACAGGACTTTCTCACCTTTGCAGTTCATAAAATGCAATGTTCTAGAAATTCCTCGACAGTCTCCATTTGGGTCTACCTCTAAATCCATCAATTTACCTTCTAACTTAGTGTCTGTATTCTTGACCAAACGTCAATTCTGACGAAGGATTATTGGACTCGAAACATTCACTGCTTTTGTCTCCACGGATGCTGCCAAACTTTCTGAGTTTCTCCAGCACTTTTTGTGTTTGTTTCAGTTTTCCAGCATCTACAGTTCTTAGTTTTTGTCAATTGCACCAACTGGGACTCTACTTGACACAATGTAACTGCAACTATTTTTTATCTCGATACCACTATGGTTATATCTAATCTTTTAAGAAACTCTACCCTTGGGTTTTATGTTCTCATTCCAAATTAAAGTTCCGAGTAATGTGTACCTTGTCTGTACTGCTTAACACTCCACAGATCCAAATCATCTCCACTTTTAGTCTCCTTTTTTCCAAGAAAGCCCTAACATAACTTGGATCCTCACATTCCAGCTGTAAGCCAAGTGTTAAACAATCTGTGATTCTGAAATTCACTTCTGGGACATGATCTTTGTTAGTCAGGGTAGCAGTTACTGCCCATCTGTAGTTGCCCTAAGGTACTGGGCTCACTTCAGTATCAAACACGTTGGCTGATGCTCGCCTCCATCACTTCACTTTAAAAGACACCTCTCAATTATAACACATAGTCACATGGCAATAAACAAGTACTCATTTTGTCTTCAAACATACCAAAAATGTGGTCCAACAATGAACAAATATAATCAGCAGTTGGTTCTGCAAGTTATGATCTTAACTTCCCATTCAGAAGTCACAACAGTTCAGTAACTGCAATGTTTCTACAATGTTATAAATGGAAAATATGATTTTCTGGACTCCTTAAAAATTCTAAACCAACTTTGACTCTCACACCACTCTGTTTCTTCCACAAAAATTTCACAAAAATGGAGTTTAATGCGGAAAAGTGTGAGGTGATTCACTTTGGAAGGAGTAACAGGAATACAGAGTACTGGGCTAATGGTAAGATTCTTGGTAGTGTGGATGAGCAGAAAGATCTCGGTGTCCACGTGCATAGATCACTGAAAGTTGCCACCCAGGTTGATAGCGTTGTTAAGAAGGCGTACAGTATGTTAGGTTTTATTGGTAGAGGGATTGAGTTTCGGAGCCATGAGGTCATGTTGCAGCTGTACAAAACTCTGGTGCGGCCACACTTGGAGTATTGCGTACAGTTCTGGTCACCGTATTATAGGAAGGATGTGGAAGCATTGGAAAGGGTGCAGAGGAGATTTACCAGGATGTTGCCTGGTATGGAGGGAAGGTCTTATGAGGAAAGGCTGAGGGTTTTGAGGCTGTTTTCGTCAGAGAGAAGAAGGTTAAGGGGTGACTTGATAGAGACATACAAGATGATCAGAGGATTAGATAGGGTGGACAGTGGGAGCCTTTTTCCTCGGATGGTGATGGCTAGCACGAGGGGACATAGCTTTAAATTGAGGGGTGATAGATATAGGACAGATGTCAGAGGTAGGTTCTTTACTCAGAGAGTAGTAAGGGCGTGGAATGCCCTGCCTGCAAAAATAGTAGAATTGCCCACTTTAAGGGCATTTAAATGGTCATTGGATAAACATATGGATGATAATGGAATAGTTTAGGTTAGATGGGCTTCAGATAGGTTTCACAGGTCGGCGCAACATCGAGGGCCGAAGGGCCTGTACTGCGCTGTAATGTTCTATGTTCTAAAATAATCCTTATAATACAGATCACCCATTTTCAACTTTTCTAACATTAGTTCTGACAGCATCTGTGAAGGAGAAAACAGAGTTAACGTTTCGGGTCCGGTGACCCTTCCTCAGAACTGATGGTGGCTGGGAAAATGTCAGTTTATATGCAGAAAACATGGAGGTGGGTGGGGTAGGGACTAAATGATAGTATTGAGCCCAAAGAGAGAGAAAGACAGTTGGACAAAGGAGTTGCTAACGATCAGGCTGGGAGGGTGAATAGTTGTTAATGGGGACTGTTAGTGACTAACAACAAGGGTGTGTAATGGCTGGCTGTGTGATAACAAGGCCTGATGTGTGGGGTAGGGGGCTGGGACATGGCAGAGTTTAGGCCCTAAAATTATTGAACTCAATATTGAGTCCGGAGGGCTGTAGAGTCCCCAAGCGGAAAATGAGACATTGTTTCTCCAGCTTGCTTCGCTGGAACACTGCAGCAAGCCAGAGACAGAGATGTTGGCCAGGGAGCAGGCTGATGCGTTGAAGTGGCAGGCAACAGGTAGTTCAGGGTCTTTTTTGCGAGCAGAACATAGACGTTCTGCGAAGCGGTCGCCAAGTCGACACTTCGTTTCCCAATGTAGAGGAGACCACGTTGTGAGCAGCGAATGCAGTAGACTAGATTCTGGGAAGTGCAGGTGAAGTGTTGCTTCACCTGGAAGGTATGTTTGGGCCCTTGGATACTGGGGAGGGAGGAGGTAAATGGGCAGGTGTTATAGGGGAAGGTGCTGCAGAGCTGTGGGGAGCTGTTGGGGGTGAAGGAAGTGTGGACCAGGGTGTCCCAGAGGGAACGGTCCCAGCGAAAGGCAGACAAAGGAAGGGGGGAATATGTGTCTGGTGGTGACATCTCACTGGAAGTGGCGGAAATGGCGTCTGATGATCTTCTGGATGTGAATGCTGGTGGGACGGTAGGTGAGGATAAGGGGAATCCTATCGCTGTTGCGGGAGGGAAGAGAAGGGGAGAGGGCGGAAGTGCAGGAGATGGGTCGGACCTGGTTGAGGGTCCTGTCGACAACGGAGATGGGGAATCCTCGGTTGAGGAAGAAGGTGGACATTTCAGAGGCTCCCTTGCGACTGAGACGGAGGAACTGAGAGAATGGGATGGAGTCTTTACAGGAAGTGGGGTGTGAGGATGTGTAGTGCAGGTAGCTGTGGGAGTCAGTGGTTTTGTTGTGGATATTAGTGGCCAGTCTATCCCCAGAAATGGAAACAGAGATGTCGAGGAAGGGAAGGGAGGAGTCAGAGATAGACCAGGTGAAAGTGAGGGCAGGGTGGAAATTGGAGGCGAAATTGATGAAGTTTTCCAATTCCAGACGAGAGAGGGAAGCAGCACCGATGATATCATCGATGTATCGGAGAATGAGTTGTGCGTGGGGGCCGGAATAGGACTGGAACAAGGAATGTTCCACGTACCCCGTGAAGAGGCAGGTGTAACTAGGGCCCATGCAGGTACCTATGGCAACCCTCTTACTTGAAGAAAATGACAGGAGTTGAAAAATAAGTTCTTGAGGGTGAGGACAGCTTGGACACGCGGAGGAGGGTGGTAGTGGGTGGGGATGGTTCAGGTCTTTGCTCCAGGAAGAAGCAGAGAGCCCTAAGACCCTCCTGGTGGGGAATGGGCGTGTAAAGGGATTGCACGTCCATGGCAAAGAGGAGGTGACTGGAGCCGGTAAACTGGAAGTTTTGAAGCCGGCGTAAGGCGTCAGATGAATCATGGATGTATGTGGGTAGGGATTGGACCGGGGGCAGAAGACTGAGTCAAGGTAGTAAGAGATGAGTTCTGTGGGACACGAGCAGGCTGAAACAATGGATCTGCCTGGACAGTCCTGTTTGTGGATTTTTGGCAGGAGGTAGAAACGAACTGTGCGGAGTTGGGGGACTATTAGCTTGGAAGCGGAGGCAGGGAGAGAGACCACCAGATGAAATGAGATCAGTAACCGTAGTGGATACAATGGCCTGATATGTCATGGTGGGGTCATGGTCCAGAGGAAGGTAGGAGGAGGTATCTGAGAGTTGGCGCTCAGCCTCTGCAAGATAGAGGTCAGTACGCCAGACTACAACAGCACCATCCTTATCGGCAGGCTTAATAATAAAGTCAGGGTTAGATCTGAGTGCAGTCAGTTCGGAAGGAGATAGGTTAGACTTGGTGAGAGGGGCAGCAAAATTGAGGTGACTAATGTCACGTCGACATTTCCAAATGAACAGATCGAGTGCAGGTAAAAGGCCAGAGGGAGGCGTCCAGGTGCAGGGAGAGCATTGGAGTTGGGTAAAGGGGTCTGTGGGACGGGGAGAGGACTCTTGTCCAAAGAAATGAGCACGGAGATGAAGACGACAGAAGAAGAGTTTGGCGTCATGTCGTGCCCAAAAATCGTTAAGGTAGGGACGCAGGGGTATAAAGCTGAGGCCTTTGCTGAGTACGGAGCGTTCAGCATCAGAGAGCAGAAGGTTAGGAGAACTTGAATCAGAGGTAGTAGGAACTGCAGATGCTGGAGAATCCGAGACAACAAGGTGCAGGGCTGGATGAACACAGCAGGCCAAGCAGCATCATAGGAGCAGAGAGGCTGACGTTTCAGGCCTGGACCCTTCATCAGAAAAAGCTGTCTTTTTCTCTCTTTGGGCTCTATCCTATCGTTTACTCCCTATACCACCCACCTCCCTATTTTCTGCATATAAACTGACGTTTTCCCAGCCACCATCAGTTCTGAGGAAGGGCCACCGGACCCGAACCGTTAACTCTGTTTTCTCCTTCACAGATGCTGCCAGACCTGCTGAGCTTTTCCAGCAACTTTGTTTTTGTGAGACAACAAGGTGCAGGGCTGGATGAACACAGCAGGCCAAGCAGCATCATAGGAGCAGAAAGGCTGACGTTTCGGGCCTAGACCCTTCTTCAGAAATGGGGGAGGGGAAGGGGGTTCTGAAATAAATAGGGAGAGAGTGGGAGGCGGATAGAAGATGGATAGAAGAGAGGATAGGTGGAGAGGAAACAAACAGGTCGAAGAGGCAGGGATGGAACCAGTAAAGGTGAGTGTAGTTGGGGAGTTAGGGAGGGGATAGGTCAGTCCAGGGAGGACAGACAGGTCAAGGGGGTGGGATGAGGTTAGTAGGTAGGAGATGGGGGTGCGGCTTGAGGTGGGAGGAGGGGATGCATGGGAGGAAGAACAGGTTAGGGAGGCGGGGACGAGCTGGACTGGTTTTGGGATGCGGTAGCGGGAGGGGAGATTTTGAAGCTTGTGAAATCCACATTGATACCATTGGGCTGCAGGGTTCCCAAGCGGAATATGAGTTGCTGTCCTGCAACCTTCGTTTGTTTTTGTTTTTGTTCCTGATTTACAGCATCTGCAGTTCTTTCGGTTTTTACTCTAACATTAGTGGCTGATGGAAAGCAAAAGAATTAGTTCCATGAACATATAAATAACATATGAAAATCTACATAAGAGATTACTCTGTAAAAGCAGATTCTTCAAACATCAGAATAAAATCAATGCTAATTTACACCCTACAGTCACTACAAATGAAATGGTGGTAATGCCTGATCACACTAGCCCCTCATGCAGCAAAGTATTTTGTACTCAAGACCCACAATATTTAAAATTACACTGCAGAAGTTTGAAACTTTTTTTTTGCAAAGCTACGCTTTGGTTCTCAAAGGGTAAATGGAACAATACCATTTGCTAACTTTGGAAAGCTGGAGTTGGCTGCTTTTGAGGTTTTGCTAGTTTTCAAATATTTGATGACATTTCTGAAATAACGATGCCAAAGGGGTGTCAGGCAGTGAACAGAAGGAAAAGGCTATACCATGTAGGTGGAAGGAAATCCAATTACTTATGCAGCACGAATGTGTCTGTGTGGGAGTAGGTGTGTGGGGTGGAGGAGGGAGTTCCTGGCTCATCTCAATGACAAATCATTAGAACACGAATTAACTAGCCATCACCTTGGGAACAAGATAAAGGGCTTCCCTGAGTAATGACTTACTCTGAAACACAGTTTACTTGAAGGCTGTGAAATCATCATTTGAAAATCAACACAAGGGAACACTGTGACTAAGCAGCAAGTACAGTGTGTTTGTGAAAGTTCTGAATGCTTAAAATAAATTCTAGTTCTCTCCCACAGTATTATTCATGAGAACGTTGGAACCTGAAGTCTTAATTCTGAAGTTTGCTGCAGCTTGCTCATTGGTCCAGTGCTGTTGATCTGACACTTGGCTGTTATCCTTCATGTCTGTGGTTCAGCACAAATCCTTTTACAGTGCATCTTAGTTTCAAGGTGAACATTAACAAAGTATCTTTAACAAACTCTTCTGCTTTTATTCAATCAAAATACCCTTCTGCATCCAGTCAATTTATTTTTTAACCCCGAACTTCGTTCTCCTGTAATCTGTACTCAAAATGAGATCTTAGAGATTTCCCAATTTATGCGGTTACAACGCAGAATCGGGAGATTTAGCAGGTGATCAGACCCCAAGCCTCAAAAATGATTAAAGAGTTGATTTCCTAATCAAATCAACACCCAGCAGGGATATTTCCTTATTTCCTGTAAGGCAGCAAGCTTGCTAATGACTCCCTCGCACACAATAATTGCAATTCTCAATTTTAGTCCAGGTTTGTATGCCATAGTTTCCCTCAAAATAATTCAAGGGTCCATATAAAGCAGGAATGTCACCGTGACTGTGAGTTCGCATTGAATGGCAATTTCTCAGTAAAGGAACAAAGAACAGGCTGGGAGATTGCAAAACAAGGTTGGAAAGCTGTGCACAAGTTTTGGCAAAATCACTGAAGTTTGGACACTGGTGACCTGAAATGGGAAAGCAGTAATGCGAGCAAATAAAGTCAGGTGAACTGGGACCAAGTGAAGAGAGCAAGATTGATCATTACTGACAAATCATTAGCCTTGCTAGTTAGTGGGAGAGAATACCATGTGAAGCTTGCAGAATGTGTATCCTTGGAGGGATTGTCTTAACCACAAAGACCAAAAGGCCTGTAAATTGAATCCAGCTCAATCATATAAGTCACATATTGTATTGCAGTCAACATTACATTCAGAAAGTGACAAATTTGCATAATTTCAGAGTAGAGAAAAAGCCAATTTAGCACCTATTCCATGAGCAATCCTCAGTGTAGACCACCTTCAGGATGAGGCTGTTAGCATTATTGCTCACTGTAGGTTGGATTTGCTACCACCATCCTCTTTTAGGGTAGAGATACACAGGGCCTACTTGGTCCAGTAAGGTAGAAGGAGATTATTTGATAATTGCGTGAGATTATGCTTTTGTCTGATTACTTGTTAGCAACCATGATAGATTTTGTTACAAAAACTGGGAGAAAGACTCAGATGGTGGATCTTAATCCACCAACATCCTCAGCTGTCTCACTCCAAATTTGGAAGTCATTATCATTGTGGGGGGCATTTAAGGCATTCCTCAATATTAATTCTTTCACATCCGTACACCTATAGATATTCCCTCCAGGCTTTTCTTTTCTCATGATTCATATGTTACATTTGTGTATGCAGTAATATTTATTCCTACCCCATCTTCTCACCATGATTCCACCCACCACAACCTCAAGTCTCCGTCTTTCCAAATTCAGACAATGTGGAGATTTCACTATCTTCCAAAATATGTTCTCCTTTGTTTTGGAAGACTGGTAGATCATTGGCTTGAAGAGTGTTAACTTTGATTCTTTTCTTGATAGTTGAGGTCTGATGATCTCTTTAAACTGGAGGACCTTTAGTCTCTTGCATTACCTTTGTGGAAGATACCTTTCCTGCTTAAACAAGCAATTGCTCCACTGTACCATCTGGAAGATGTTTAATCTCATGCATTGCTTCCAAAGACAACAACTGTCCGATTGAAACAGGCAATTTCTTTCGGCAGTATCTTAAATTTCTGACCTTGGCAATTTTTTCTTGAATGTATCGTCAATCTCTGGAGTTGGTCATCCCTTTTCAGTGGTGGCTTCCATTGGATTGGATACAGTAATTTTTTAAATCTGTGTCAGTAGATTTTTATTCTCAACCTGCTAGAGAACCTGTTGCAAAGTGCATTGACTCTTTAATTTTTTAGTAAGGTTGGACACTTTCCTTCACCCTCAGTGACTGCCATGTTGGTGAAAACACCACATTCACTTCCTTGAAATAACTTCACAGAAGCCGGCATCCTGTTACCAAGTCACCATTTACTTACACGTGGAAAGTCATTGATGCTTATCCAGCTCCTGCACAGCCAGCTCTCAGAGTTAAAAGGATCTCTGACACCCTGATCTTATCTGTCAGCCAGAGCTCCCTGACTGGCCCAGATTAACAGTCCTAATCGGGAAACTCAGATTCTGTGAGGTCGACCTGGCTGACCTCATTACAATCTACATTCCCCAGTTCTGCTATTTTAGAATTGCTTCTTGCATGGCATGACTTCTGTCCCCGGTTCTAAAGACTTTTTTTTCCTGGCAAGAACAGAAAATGAAATTCCCCAGTTAAACTTGCGCTTTCTGAATCAACTCAGCATTTTAAAGTAGGCTTCAAGTTAAAATCTCTATTTGTTTACCGAGTTCCATTGCACTCAGCTGAAACTGCATCAAGGAGCTCAAGTGAAATATAATGCTCAGAGCCTATCTGGTTCCTCCTGTTTGCTCACAAACCATACTGACCCTCGGGTTGGAAATATTTCTGTCAACCCAGTACAGTTGCATATTTTGACCTTGCTTACAATATGAAACAAATTTCTTACCCAAAGTAGCTGACCTCAATGGATTCTCACTCTTGTTTTGGTTCTGTAATGGGAGCTCCATGAAATCTTGAATCTGTTATTCTCTCATGAAATGTACCTTGATTCACCAGTTCCAAGACCAGTTGTGTTTGACATGAACTAGTTTGGATCCTTCCACCAGGAAAACTGAAGTCACGACACTCATTCACAGTCAAGAGTGAGAATTCCTGACTGTGAAGTATTTTTTGGTGCTCTACAATGTCACCCCCCATTGGTGGAGATCTGCTTCTCTCTGGACTGTTTGTCTTAAGTAGTATAGCTTCTGGATTAGTTACAGTACTGTTGGCTGCAGACAGTGTGTTTTTAACTGGAATTAAATCTGTAATAGGGTAGCACTCACTCCCATATCAACATTGAGATTACTGAAATAAATACCCTCGAGTCAAAAACCTATGTCTGGATCACTCATTTCCCGAAGAAACATGTTAAGTTTTTCTTCTGTTATAGACAGTTCTACTTCACTAACCTTTTTGTGTTGGTAGCTCTTTGACTTCTTGCTTTTCTGTTACTACTTGCTCCTTCGGCATATTTTCAAAAACTGACATAATGAGTTTCAAAAACAGCATGCTTTTTAATAGTTGGGCACTGTTGCTGCCTGTGAAGTTTCACTTCTTCACATCACTGACAGGAAACTTAAGTGAATGATGTTTGCTATACACACTGTACTCGTTTCTCGCATGTATCTTTTGTGGTTTTGTATCTTAAATCAGAAGAGATTCTGCTCATCTCCTGTGCAGGGGCTGATCTTCCCCTCTGAGGATTGTTCTCTAGTGCTTCAAAACTTATGCTGAACTCACTGTAAGTATGGCTTTCTCCAGAGTTAAATTTTCTCTTGACTTAAATAATGCTGACAAAGATTCAAAAGCAATTCTGACAACAATTCTGATCTCTTACAAATTCCGAGGTTAAACTTCAAGAGTCACATTTCTCCACTTATCTGTCAAGAAAATCAATTAAATTATCTATTGACTTCCCTGGATGCTTAACCCTTAAATTAAAATTTGCTCTTTCAAGAATTTTATGGGTTCTAAGGTTGAAGTAATTGTCAAAGGTTCTCAACACTTCCTCCTATCTTATACAAGTAAAATTGAGGATGTCATATTTTGCAGGAAAAATGCAGAATTGCTGCTTTTTTGGCACTTCTCTGGATGAAACCTGCTGTTAATGGCCGAAGTAAATAATTTCTGGCTCCTTAATGGCATTACTGAATTAATCCTACTATTTGCAGTTTTACTAACATGTTTTATTCTGGTTGATTCCCACTATGTGCAGTTGTAATATTCTTTCTTTCCTTTTTTCCTGAATAACTCCTTTCCTGCTGTCTGTGGCTTCAATGAATGTTTCTTGGCTTCCTTGCACTTTGAAAATGGATCTTCCACCTTTTCTGCAGTCTTCACAAAGTCTCTTAAATTTCCTTTTTCATACAGTCATTGAAAGGAACAGCATGGAAACAGCCCCTTTGTTCCAACTCATCCATGCCGGCCAGATATCCTAAATTAATCTAGTTTGCCAGCATGTGGCCCATATCTCTGTAAACCCTTCCTATTCATGTAGCCATCCAGATACCTTTTTAATGTTGTAATTGTACCAGCCTCTACCATTTCCTGCAGGAGCTCATTCGACACACACTCCATCCTTGGTGTGAAAAAGTTGCCCCTAGTCCCTTTTAAATCTTTCCCCTCTTACATGAAACCTACGCCCTCTAGTTTTGGGAAAAAGACCTTGGCTGTTCACCCTCTCTGTGCCGTCATGATTTTATAAACTTCTATAAGGCCACCCCTCAGCCTCTGACGCTCCAGGGAAAACAGCCTCGGCCTATTCAGCCCCTCCAGAGAGCTCAAACCCTCCAACCCTCGCAACATTCTTGTTAATCTTTTCTGAACCCTTTCAAGTTTCACAACAGAGACCAGAATTGAATGCAGTATTCCAAAAGTCACCTAACCAATATCCTGTACAGCCACAACCAGGCACACCACCGGTCACAGGCCGCCACTCCGACAAGCAACCCTCCATCATCACACTATGTAACCTACTTTCAAGCCAGTTCTGTATCCAAATGGCTAGTCCTCCATATATTCCATGTGACCTTACCTTGCTAACCAGTCTACTATGAGGAACCTTGTCAAACGCCTTACTGTAGTCCGTATAGGTCACATCCACTGCTCGGCCTTCATCAATCTTCTTTGTAACTTCATCAAAAAACTCAAGTTCTTTAGATATAATTTCCCACTCGCAAAGCCATGTGGACTACCGCTAATCAGGCCTTGCCTTTCCAAATACATGTCAATCCTGAGCTTCAGAATCTCCTCTAATAACTTGCCCACCACTGATGTCCGGCTCACTGGTCTATAGTTTCCTGGTTCTTCCTTTCTGCCTTTCTTAAATGGCACCACGTTAGCCAAGCTCCAGTCTTCTCACCCATGGCTATACAAATATCTCAGCAAGGGGCCCAGCAATCAATTCCCTAGCTTCCCACAAAGTTCTAGGGTACACCTGGAAGTTATCCACCTTTATGCGTTTTAAGACATGCAGCACCTCCTCCTCTGTGATATAGACACTTTTCAAGATATCGCTATTTATTCCCCAAGTTCTCTCATTTCCATATCCTTCTCCACAGTAAACCCTGATGAAAAATACTTGTTTAGTATCTTGCTCATCTCCTGCAGTTCCACACACAGGCAGTCTTGCTGATCTTCAAGAGGCCCTGTTTTCTCCCTAGTTACTCGTTTGTCTTTGATGTATTTGTAGAATCGCTTTCATCCAACCTCATCTCCTTAAGCTTTGAATATGCCACTTTATTGTGTTTAATTATGGCATTATGACCTCCCTGGGTCTGTATTCTTGGTTTGAAATGCTTCCATAGCCTTTGATTTCCCTCTCTGTAGCCGTGCTACATGGTTTCCATTCACAATGCTGCTGAAGGACATTCTGGTCAGCAGTTATTTTGATTCTTGCTTTCTCAGCCTCTAGTTCTGTGCCATTTTTAAAGTTTTGGACATTTTGGTCAGCAGTTATTTTGATTCTTGCTTTCTCATCCTCTAGTTCTGTGCCATTTTTAAAGTTTTCCCCTGCCCAGCAAGTTATTTCACTTATCTCACAGAGCCTCTCATGTCCATTTGCAACATAACTGAACTCCAGTTTGGGACTCGTCCTATAGATTACTAGTACACAATGCAATCTGTAACTATGTTAAGTGACAAACATTTCAACTCCAGGAGTCTCCTGCTGTAGCACATTTCTTATCAAGTTGAAATTCAGATTCTGTCTTGCGCCATAAAACAAGGCTACAAAAAAGGACTACTTGCATGACAAACAGCATGCAATAAACAGAACTAAGCAATTCTACAAGAAACAGTTCTGAGCTCTGCAGTCCTGCCACATCCAGTCATGACTGACGGTGGACAAGTAAACAACTCACTGGAGGAGAAGGCCTCACAATTATCTCCCATTCCCAATCATGAGGGAGACCAGTATATCAATGCAAAAAGTAAGGCTGAAGCATTTGCAACAGTTCAGTCAGAAGTGCAGACTAAATGACCCATTTTGGCCTTCTTCAGGGGTTCCCAGCATCAGAGATACCACTCCACATAATATAAAGAAAAGGCTGAAAGCATTGAAAACTGCAAATGTTATGGGCGCTGACAGCAATCTGATAAAAGGACTGAAGACTTGTGCTCCACAACCACCAATGCCCAGGTTAAGCTCCAGTACAGCTACAACAATGGCAGTAATGTAACAATGTGGAAAATTGCCTTAGTATGTCCTGTGCGCAAGAAGCAGAACAACTCCAAACCGACCAATTACTTGAGTCAACACAACACAAAATACCTACTTCAGGAATAACCGGTATGATCCATTGATGATCGCCTCCCAGAATAACTGATTTCTTTCTGAATATAACATTTTCGTTTGTTATATCTCTGAAGTAAATGCCCCACTGCTGGGAGGCTACATCTTGGTATCAT
The DNA here is from genome assembly GCF_021869965.1 of Rhincodon typus. Classification (NCBI taxonomy): domain Eukaryota; kingdom Metazoa; phylum Chordata; class Chondrichthyes; order Orectolobiformes; family Rhincodontidae; genus Rhincodon; species Rhincodon typus. The sequence continues at coordinate 12,756,068 of NC_063371.1, read as the reverse complement.
TACAGAATCATTCCACATAATAAGTTTTGACTTTCCAATAAATTCTGCTTCTCTAGAATTTACTTACAATTAGCATGTTGAAAACTAGTAAAATGGTCTTGGAATTTTAAAAAGTGAATGGCTGCTCAATTTCTGTACACTGGTGGACGTAATTTAATTTCATGCAATACAGGAACTAGGCTCGACAATCAGATTCCAGTTGTCTGTGGACTCCACATGGTTACACGTGCATCACAGCAGAGATCAGCAAAACAATTGCAGCCAAAGTACTCTCCTTACTGTAAGAGCACTTCTTTAAATCCAGGACTTTCACCATAGGACTTCAACAGAAGTCAGCTATTTGGCTGATCAAACCTGCTCTGCCTTTGCACAAGATCATGGCTGATCTATTTATAACTTCTGAAATAACTCGCCAGAGGCTGGTATTCCAACACCAATTCACCTTTTATTTACAGATGCAAGGTACTTGACACTGGTCCAGCTTCCTCACAGCCAACTCTCAGATTGAATAGAACCCCTGACACACTTGTTTTTATCTGTCAGCCAGGGCTCTCTGATTGGACCAGGTTAACAGCCCCAATCAGGGGACTCACGTTCTATGATATTCATCTGGCTGACCTCATTACAAGCACTACAACCTCAAATCCACATTCCGACATACCCCTAACAACCTATCCACCAGAACCTACAGAATTTTGCAAGAGGACAATCAGCACATCCATGATTTCTGTGGCTATTTCCTTCAGTGCCCTGGCATATATATTATTAGGCCCTAAGGATCGATTAGTATTTTGTCCCATCAATTTTTCCAACATTTTTTTTCTTCCACTTATACTAACCTTCTTCAATTCTCCTTTCCCATCGAACCTTGCTTCCCTCGCATTTCTGGATAGTTGAGTCTTCTTCTGTGAAGGCAGAAATAAAGCTGTTGTTTAATTAATCTGCAATTTGCCTGTTTTAATCTTTTTCTTTTTTCGTACTGACGGAGGCTCTAAGTATCCGCTTTCCGTTCCTTGCAACTTACTCTTTTACTCTATTTTACCCCTTCTAACCAAATTCTTGAACCTCCTTAGCTGACTTCTAAACTGCTCTCAGTTCCCAGACCTGCCACTTTATCTAGCAACTTTATCTGATTTCTTTTTTTTATCTAATATTACCTTAATTTTTTTAAGCAATGGTTAGGCACCTTTTCCTGTTCTGTACTTTCATGCAAAAAGAATGGAAAACAGTTGCATGTTTACATTTGTTCTTTAAATGTTAACCATTGCGTATTCACTGTCATGCCTTTTAACAAAGTTACCCAGAATATTGCAGCTAACTCAACCCACATTGTTTCATTGTTCCCTTTGCTTAGATGTAGGACCCCTAGTTTTGGATTGGACTACTTCACTACTATCCAAGTGAAGAATTCTATCATGTCATGATTACTTTTTCCTCAAGTACTTCTCATAACAAGTTTATTAATTAAGTTCTTCCATTGCACAAAACCAATCCGGGTTCGCCTGGTCCCTAGTTGGTTACTTCTACACAGCCTGGGAATTCACCCACCACAATATTTCTGCTCACATGGTTTGCCGAGCCTCTGTGTCGATTAAAGCCAAATCCTCTTGCAATCAAGGCCAACATTCCTTTCATCTTCCTAATAGCCTTGCTACACCTGTATGTTGGCCTTCAATGACTTATCCACAGGACACCTAGTCCCTTTGTATTTCAAACTTTTCAACTTCTTACCATTTAAGAAAATAATCTGCACATCTGTTTTGCCTTCCCAAGTGGATAAACTCGCATGTTTCCCCATGAAATTCCAAAGCCATTTTCTTGACCATTCACAAATTTTCTTTAAGCTGCTTTACATCTTCCACACAACACACATTGCCACTTCAATTTATATCATCCACAAATTCAGAAGTATTACATTTGGTCCCCACTTCCAAATCATTATAATTATTATGAACAGTTGCGGCCCAAGTACTGATCTTTGCAATACTCCATTTGTCACAGCCTGCCAACTCAGAAAGGACTCATTTATTCCTACTGTCTGTTAACCAACCAATAGTCTATACAAGTATATTATCTCTAATCCTGTGTGCTTTAATTTTTCTCACCAGCCTCCTGTGGAGGGACTCTGTGAAAAGCCTTCTGAGAATCTAAGTACAGTGCATCCTTCAGCTCTCCTTCACCAATCTTGTTCAGAATGTCCTCAAAAACTCCATTAAGCTCATTAAATACAATTTCCTTTTCAAAAATCTCTGCTGACTATGCCTGATCAGATCATTTTCATCCAAGTGTCTATGCATCACATCCTTTCAAAAAAATGCCCAGCACTTTACATACAAGTGCTCTCAGACAAACGGGACTTCGGTTCCCTGTCAACAAGGTGCAGGGCTGGATGAACACAGCAGGCCAAGCAGCATCATAGGAGCAGAAAGGAAACGTCAGAAACATTTCCTACCGACTAACCTCATCCCACCCCCTTGACCTGTCCGTCCTCCCTGGACTGACCTATCCCCTCCCTAACTCCCCACCTACACTCACCTTTACTGGCCCCATCCCCGCCTCTTCGACCTGTTTGTTTCCTCTCCACCTATCCTCTCCTCTATCCATCTTCTATCCGCCTCCCACTCTCTCCCTATTTATTTCAGAACGCCCTTCCCCTCCCCCTTTTCTGATGAAGGGCCTAGGCCCGAAACGTCAGCCTTTCTGCTCCTATGATGCTGCTTGGCCTGCTGTGTTCATCCAGCCCTGCACCTTGTTGTTTCGGTTCCCTGTTTTTCCCCTTTGCTCCTTTCTTAGATAGTGGAGCCATCCAATCTGCAGGTATCATTCAAAATTCTGTAGAATTTTGGAAAATAATCACTAATGTATCAACTATCTCAACTGCCACAATCTTCAACACAGAGATACAGATAATTAGGTCCTTGGGATTTATCAGTTTTCAAGCCTATTAATTTCTCCAGTACAATCTTATTAATTTCTCCAGTACAATCTTATTAATTTCATTTAATTCCTCAGTCTCTGCACCAACTTGAATCTCTAATTCTGGAGGATTCCTTGTGACTTCCTCAGTGGAAACAGACATAAAGTAACGACTTAACTTCTCTGTCATTTCTCTATTCCGCAGAATAAATTCTCCTGTTTCTGCTTACAATGGACTGACATTCGTTTTAGCCAAACCTTTCCTTTGAACTTACTTTTAAGATTTTTACTAGATTGCATTCATGTTCTATTCACCTTTCTTTTCCAGTTTCTTGGTCCTCCTCGGTATTTTAAAAACCTCCTAACCTTCAGAATTCTGCTCTTTCTGGCATCTTTATAGGCCTTGACTTTGAATCTTATACAATCCTGAACTTCCTTTTTTAAGTCATGGGTGACTGACTTGTTTTGAGTTTAGGACCTTGAAGGAAAGCATCGTTGCTGTAAATCACGTAATAGTTCTTTCACGACTGTCAACTGCCTTTTCAATGTATCTTCCCAAACCACCTCAGTCAATTTGTACCACGTGCCTAATATTCTTGAGTAGATTTGTAGCTCGGGTTGTGGATGCTGTGGTTAGTTCATTCGCTGAGCTGGTTCATTACTTTGTAGACGTTTTATTACCCTGCTGGTAACATCATCAGTGCTGCCTCCAATGAAGCGCTGTTGTATTTTCCCATTTGTTATTTAAACTCTGGGGTCCGTTGGAGTTGATTACCTCATTTCCGGTTTTCTTTGCAGTGGTGTGTAAATAGGGTCTAATTCTACGTGTTTATTGATGGCCTTGTGGGTGGAGAACCAGGCCTCCAGGAATTCCCGTGCTTGTCTCTGTTTGGCTTGTCCTAGGATTCTGACGTTGTCCCAATCGAACAATGGTGGTCCTCCTTGTCTGTATGTATGGAGACGAGTGAGTATTGGTCATGTCTTTTTGTTGTGATGAACACCAACGAGCAATGAGGTAATCAACTCCAACGGACCCCAGAGTTTAAATAGCAAACAGGAAAATGCAACAATGCTTTGTCAGAGGCTGCGCTGATGATGTTACCCAGCAGGGTAATGAAACGTCTGCAAAGCAATGAACCAGATCGAAGAGCAAACAAACCACAGCCTAGACGGTCTAGGCCCGAAACGTCAGCCTTCCTGCTCCTCTGATGCTGCTTGGCCTGCTGTGTTCATCCAGCTCTACACCTTGTTATCTCAGATTCTCCAGCATCTGCAGTTCCTACTATCTCTGAAACAGCATTGTACCTCATGCCTTTATAAATTCGTTGTTCAAATTTAATACACTTCCTTCACAATGAACCACCTCACTTTCAAACAGAAAGTAAAATGCTGTCATAAGGTGGGCACTCATCCCTAAAAGCCATAAGATATAGGAGCAGGATTCAAGCAATCATTCAGTCAATTGAGTCCGCTCCACCAGTGGTGACTGTGATATTTTTCAAACACATTCTCCTGCCTTTTCCTTGGAACCCTTGATCCCCTTACTAATCAAGAACCTACCTCTATCTTAAATACACTCAATGACTTGGCCTCCATAGCCTTCTGCAGCAATGAGTTCCACAGAATGACCAACCTCTAGCTGAAGAAACTCCCCCTCATCTCAGTTCTGAAGGGTCATCCCTTCACTCTGAGGCTGTGCCCTCAGGTCCTCGTCTCTCCCATGAGTGGAAACATTTTCTCTACGTTCACACTATATAGGCCTCAGTATTCTGTAAATTTCAATGAAATTCCCTCTCATCCTTCTAAACTCCAACGAATACAGTCCCAGAGTCCTCAACCGCTCCTCATATGACAAGCCTTCATTCTTGGGATCATTCTTGTAAACTTCCTCTGGACTTCCTCCACTGCCAGCACATTTTACCATAAATAGGGGGCCCCCAAACTGCTCACAATATTTCAAATGCGGTCTGACCAGGGCCATATACAGCTTCAGCAGTACATTTGGATTCATACAGGTAGGGCCCTGGGGAGTGCTGCCGAACAAAGAGCCCTCGGGGTGCAGGTGCAGTTCCTTAACTCTATCACACAGAATTTACACCTTGAAACTCTACATTACTTCTAGCTGTTGATGTAATTTCATTTCTTATCAACATGGCAACCCTGCCAACACCAGCCCTGCGCCTTTGCCTATCTTTTCGAAAGGATGCATGTCCTTTGATAATTAGCTCCTTTGTGAAACACTTTACTGCACAGTGACACCACAATCCTTGACGAGTAAACCTTCCCAACTTGCATTAGAAACAGAGTAACGTTTCCTCTGCTCTGTCTCCTGTCCGCTGTCTGTGAGAATCTTGCTTGTGTGAGACAAGGTGGGGGACCGATGTTCATAAATTAACATCTCATTATCATCTAATTATGCCTTGTTTATCTGCAATTTGCTATTTTCCTCGGCACTGAAGAGAAACTGGAGAGGTACTGGATGGTGACAATTCCCAACATGACAGTCTGAACAGGTACATGGTGAATGCAGCTTCCAGGCCTCCAACTTGGCAAGCATTCCCCAACATCTCAGGGGATACTCATGGGCAGCAACCACCTGCACTCTCCGCTATGGAGGTTGGCAATAGCACAGCACTGGCATCACCATATCATAATAGAACATTTGGGACTGAGTACTTGGAGGTTCACAGCATCGCTGCCTTTCTCTTCCTTGCCTTTCAGCACAGACAGAGAGCCAGGTATTTTGTCATGTTCCATAGCAATGAACAATCAAACGCAACTATAATCGGTGGATAAGCTAAGTTGACATCAATCAGGAAATGTGGTGCATGAAAAAGTAGGAAACAGAGACAGCATCAAGGGCTAAGGTGTCTGAGTGCCACTGAAGGAAGATACCACATGCAATATTGAGGGTGGTAGATCATGTACTGAGGTGGGAAATGAGTGCAGTGGCAGAGCAACTGTGGAGTAGCAAAGTTGAGATGCTGGCACATACACTTGCAACACTGTTGCCCGTTACTCCAAACCATGGACGCCTCACTTAACTGAGTGGCTACTTCAGATCATGCTGGCATTTCTTTTGACATAGTGTGCAGCTGGATTTTAATTATGACATCTGGAGTGTGAATGCCAAAAGGTCTCAGCACCAAACAGCAATTTGCTGCTGGTGAGTCCAACAGTTGAACTGCAAAGGCATGGTGTGTACTTCATAAGGTGAACATTGTAAAATTGTGTGATGTAAGTTTCTCAGGTTCACAGAGGGAAACCTCTGTCATCTCCCTGAAAGTGACGTTTAACTGATTCTTGGGAAGGTTCATCCTGTTGTTTATTTCAACATTCGTCCATGGTCTGCTCCATAGAAAATAAATCAGAAACCAGATGTGCAATCTAAAATATTTCCAGCTGCTTCAGAAAAAAACTGTTTATCATTCAAGAGAACTGTGAAAATTGCAAAATCTGTCTTGGCTGAATTTCTGCTTTGTTCCATTGCCATGCTTAAGACTACAAGACAGAAAAAACACAAGTCTGCTGCAGATGCAAACTTGAATCTTACTGACATGATGACACAATTGCATGTCTGAAAATAATAGGTAATTAGTCTATGTTGTCTGTGTTTGCTGTCAACAACTCAATGCATTTTTGTATTGGTCCTTGTCATCAGGTCTTCCTTAATTTCTTTGTATGCTTCCAAATCCCTTGATTTGAGCTCCAGAAACAGCTGGAAATGCAGTTTAAGATTCCTACTTTTTTCCTGTGCACAAATCAAAGTAAACAATATCCATGCAGAGGAACTGAACCTTCATTCCCTGCCTGTTGACAATATAAAATCATCTCATATAGACAGAACAAGTTTTATTCTTAAAACATTCAACATTAATTGCAGAATATTTGATTTTCAAAATCTTTTATCCCACAGACCTGCCAGATGAACATTGCCTAATTACTGCCAATTAGTACACAGTTTCAAAACATAAGTCCAGTGAGATAGCTATCAATACTGACCTCATCGGCAAAATTGGATTAGAATCCAAGAAAGCCAGAGTTTAGAGGAACATTTTCTGACACCCAATTGTCAGAACATTAGGATTTTAAAATGTAGTTAAGTCCCACCATTTCACACTTCTCTTTTTATGCCCTGTAAAATGATAATGACTTGTCACTCTATTTTCCCATGACAATGGAGCACTTTAAACTAATTTGCACAGACAGTGATCTGACTGTTTTTAACTCTAATTCAGCCAATGAAAAAATCTGAGCATAAAGAAATACTGTGCAACGTTAGGACAAGTTAAAATGTTTGTAAAACTGAAACAACTGCGTCATTCATTTCATAGATTTAAACTGGCTTGATTTGAATTATTCATCAGGCACTCTTCATTCATTTGAAGATATCATGAACAGGCATGTGCAAGATAGCTAAAATCAAAATGCGGTACTCAATCAGGCCCTTGATATGGGGTTTGACCAACGACAAAATTCGGAGGCAGAAAAATTTAAGACAGGATTCAATTTAGGTTCTGGGGAATAAGATGACATCACTCATACACAGGGGTACACGTGGTGATGACTGTCAGTACCTTAACAGAACCTTCAGACTCTGCAGTTTCAGCTATATGTTTTATTAGCTGAATCTAATGGTGAAACTAGGGTGGAAAGTAATGTTTCACTGAAGATCATGCCAGCAGTTTCAACAGTCAAACAAAATAATCCGTTTTTGAGGGGTGAGCTTGTGAGGTATAACAATGTTTTGTAGGGGACAGCAAAACTCAGCCCATCAACCTACAATAGTCAACAAAAAAATATGCAAGGAAGTTCAGAAGAAACTCTACACCAGTGGTGGTGATAATGTAGAACTTAGTCCCACAGAGAATTGCTGATGTAAACAGCATAGTTGCATTTTGGGAAGGGTAACTAAGCAGAAGGCAGAAGAGGATATAGGGTACTGATGCCAGAGTTAGATAAGCAAAGATGGAGGGACCCTCTAGTGGAGCATCAACTGATGCGTGCACTGATTGGGCTGAGTGGCCTGCTTCTGTTCCAGACTCCAATGTTTTATTCATAATGCATATATTTCATGATTCTTATTTGGAATCAATATGCGTACACCAAGGGAGAAAGATTCAATGGCATAATGTTACTTCTAGAAGCACTATGCTTACTATATTAATTCCTTGGTACAGTTAGTACTGGAAACCATTACCTGAGAAGCCCATGTAAGTTTCGTCAGTGATTCCAATGAGGATGGCCTGTGGCACTGCCAACCCACCAACCTGACAGGCAATCAAGATAGTCTGTGAAGTTGTACAGTGTTTGATTGATGTAAATGCATCCATTCAGTATTCCTCCACAACATGATTTTCCAACAACACATTTCTCCAATACCTTCTTCAATGATTTGCAAGGATTTAGTGGAGCAAGCATGTGTTGGAACAAAGTGAGAACAATCAATTTGAGGGGAAAAGATATTCCCATTTATTGTAATAATACACAGCTCATTCTGAATATAGAAGATAGAAATTAGAAATAAGATGAGGCCATTCAGCAATGGAGTCAGTCATATAGCATGGAAACAGGCACTTTAGCCTGACTTGGCCATGGTGGCCAGATTTCCTAAACTGAACTATTTCCATTTGCCAGCATTCAGCCCATATCCCTCTAAACCCTTCCTGTCCTCGTACCTGTCCAAATGTCTGTTAAATGCTGTAACTGTACCTACCTCTACCACTTCGTCTGGCAGCTCATTTCATATACACACCACAGGTGACCTTCATGTCTCATTTAAATCTTTCCCTTTCATGTTTATCCTATGCCTCTGGTTTGGAACTCCTGTAGCTTGGAAAGACCTTGGTTATTCACTTTATTTATGACCCTCATGATTTTATACCTCTTTCAGATCACACCTCAGCCTCCTCCTCTCCAGGGAAACAAGTCCCAGCCTATCTAGCCTCTCCTTTTAACTGAAACCTTGTAAATCTTTTTTGCACCATTTTCAGTTTAATAACATATTTCCCACAGCAGTGCGACCATAATTGTACGCAGTTCTCCAAATGAGATCTTACCAATGCCTTGTTTTTGATTTACAGCATCTGCAGTTCTTTTCGTGTTGCCTTCTTCACCACCTGGTCTACCTGTAATGCTACTTTCAAAGAACTATGTACCTGCACCCAAAGTCTCTCCATTCAACAACATTCTCTAGCGCCCTACCATTAACTGTGCAAGTCCTGCCCTGGTTTGTCTGACTAAATTGCATCATCTTGCATTTATGGAGTCACTGGAGCCTACTCTGTCATTCACAAAGTTCACGCTTGATCTAACATGCTCTTAGCTCCACGTTCCCACCGACTCCCGATGAGTTTTGATTCCTTTGTTAGCCAACAATGTATCCGTCTGTGCCTGAGAAATATTCAATGAACAGAGCTTCACAAGCTCATGAACCTCTCAGAGAAAATCCATTGTCATCTTAAATGAAAGATCACTTATTCATATGACCAAATTTTAGACTCTCCCATAAGGGAACAAACTGTTCCAACATCTACCCTTGTTCAGTCCTCTCAGGATCTTGTACGTCACAATTAGATACTTCCTGTCTCCATCTTCATTTTGCTGAACACCAATCTACCCAACCTTTTGTCGTAAGGTGCGCCCTTATCCCAGATATATGTCAACTGAACCTTCTATACCAGGATACCCAAATCTTTCTGTGCCTCCATGATCTGTAATATCTCTTCATTTAAATAACATACCTTGATAAACAACCTGCTGAAGAGGACAAGTTAACATGATACTTCATCTGCAATTTTTTTGACCTAACCAATCCATATCACTCTGCGAACTCCTTTTGTCAGCTTCACAGGTTGGTGAAATTTCATGCCATTTTTATTGAAATGGGAATATTACTTTGTGACAAATACTCCTCTGGTCAAGTGAGGTCCAACTGCCTAAGATCACCGAAAGATTTTGATCATTCCTCCATACTTTAGTGAAGGCTCTTGACCAAGAAAACTGTTCCCAAAGAACATTCTTCTTAAGTTAATATCATGCAAGAGAACAAGCAGCACCAGAGGATAAAGGAAAAGAGACTGAAGAAGCATTTCAGTAGATGCACCCCACAAATATTAGAACAAACAGCAACATAACACCAGAACAGGCCCTTTGGGCCAACCATGATGCTAATCTGAACTAATCCTATCTGCTTGCACATGGTCCACAGACTTCTATTCTCTGTCTGTTCATACGCTTGTCTAAATGCCTCTTAAACTTTGCTATTGTATCTGCTTCTACCACCTTCTCTGACAGTGTGTTCCAGGCACCTCCTACTCTTTGTGTCCAAAAACTTACTGCGCACATCTTTAAAATTTCTCCCTCTCACCCTAAACCAATGCCCTCTCACATTTGACATTTCCATCATGGGAAAAAGACTCCGTCTATTCACCCTATACATGTCTGTCATAATTTTATATACTTGGATCAGATCACTCCTCAGCCTCTGACACTCAAGCGAAAACAACCCAATTTGTCCAACCTCTCCTTCTTGCTCAACATCTCCAACTCATGCAATATCCTGGTAAATGTCTCCATCTCCAAAGTTTCACATCCTTCCTGTAGTGCAGCGACCAGAACTGTGCACAGGACTTCAAATATGGCCTGATCAAAATCTTCTATAGTTGCAACAGGAACTTGCCAACTTTTATATTCAATGTCCCAAGTAATGAAGGGAAGCATGGTGTATTCCGTATTTACCACCTCATCCACTTCTCAGGGAGCTGTGGACCTGAACCCGAAGATCCCTCTGACTACCCATGCTCCTGAGGGTTCAGTCATTTACAATATACTTTCCTCTTGCATTTGATCTCCCAAAATGCTTCACCTCACACTTGTCTGGATTAAACCCATTGCCATTTCTCTGTCGAACTTTCCAGATGATCGATATCCTGCTGCATCCTTTGATATCCTTCCTCACTATCCACAACTCCACCAATTTTCATGTCCTCTAATCAGACCGGCAACATTCTCATCCAAATCATTCATATATATTACAAAACAACAGAGGTCTCAGCACTGGTCCCCAAAGAACACCACTCGTCACAGACCTCCAATCAGAATAACGTCTTCCACAATTACCCAGTGTGGAGCTGGAGGAGCTTTTTTGAAAGAAGGATCCTGACCTGAAACGTCAACTTTCCTGCTCCTCTGATGCTGCCTGGCCTGCTGTGCTTCTGCAGCTCCACATTGGGTTATCTCTGACTCCAGCATCTGCAGTTCTTACTGTCTCTTCCACAACTATCCTCTGTCTCCTATGGCAATCCAACTTGCCAACTTATCATGGATTCCTTGCAAACTGATCCTCTAGCCTGGCCTACCATGAAGAACCTTGTCAAATGCTTCAGTAAGGTGCATGTAGACAATGTACATTGCCTTACCCTCATCCATTATCTTCATCGCTTCCTCATCACATACCTCTGCATTGTTTTTGTCGGCTCCATCTTGGTGATGTTGATGCTGCTGCTGCTGGACAATGGTGCAGACACAAGTGTTGAGTACAGCTAATTGTATTTGCTCCCGTTATTGTGAAATTGTGGTGTGTTTGTGTGTGGGACGCGGGGGGAAGATTTTACAGATTGGTTGTGAGATGTCTTTGGAATTCCTCTCTTCAGTTGGGCTGCTTGAAGACAAAGACATTGATTTTTGTTCCTTTTGGGATTTTTGCTCTTGCAATGTATTTGTATTCAATGAATGTTCATTCTGAATTGAACAAATTGATGAACTATCCAGGAAGCATCAGACCCAAACCTAAATCAAGTGGTCAAGTCATCACTTAGATCTTTGACTTGAGCACCAAGAGGTACACAGAAGGTTCAAAGGGGAGGTAAAAAACCCATAGCAAAAAAGAGAGGAGGAATTATGACAAAGACTGACAGCCAACATGAATGGGAATCCCAGAAGACTTCTACGGGCAAATAAAAAGTTAAATAATGGTAAAAGGAACAGGAGGGTTGATTAGGGATCAAAAGTTACATTTACACATCGGGAATGGGGGTGCATAGCTGAGGTGTTAAATGGATACTAAGGAGGGAGCTGCGGCCTAGGACATAGTGACAGAGAGGGAAGCTGTCATTTAAAGGGTTCTGAATTGAGAAGGAAGAAGTTTTACATAGTGTGGTATAGGCTGTGTGATTGAAACAAAAATCTGTAGCATTGTTTTCTTATGTTTCAGTGCAAGACCAAAATTGAAATGAAACAAAATATAATCTCCCAAGCCAAGTTTTTGTCTGGGATCTGACTTGTTCAATAATAACATCAGCTGGGATTATAATAATAAACTGCTGGTGCTTAACCCAGATGAGATATATCCAAGAATATTGAAGGAAGTGAGAATGGAAATTGCCAGACCACTACTCATTATCAGATACAAAACTTGGAAGGAGTGTAAATGGAGGAGGATGATGGTGTAGAACTTCAAAAGACGTGCACAAGTTGGTCCAATGGGCTGATGGGTGGCAGATGAACTTCAATTCAAAGAAGTGTGAGGTGATGAATTTTCATAGGAAGAACATGGCCAGACAATATAAAATAAGGATAACAAATCTAAAGGGGATGCACTAGCAGAGGGACCTGGGTGTTTGTGTCTACAAATCAATGAAAGTGGCAGGACAGGGGCACTGAATATAGCAGACAATATCCTGTGCTTTATTAACAGAGACAAAGCATACGGTGCAAGGAAGTAATGCTGAACATGTACAAGACACTCAGGCTTCAGCTGGAGTTGTACAGTTCTGGGCACCACACAAAAGGAAGGATGCAAACACATTTGGGAGAATGCAGAAGAGATCTGCAAGAATTGTTCCAGGATAAGGATAAGTGGATAGAATCCATGAGGATAGACTGGAGAGTTTGGAACTGTGTGTAGATGGCCCTACAAGAGAGGGGGCAGTCCTGGACTTAGATTTAAGTAATGAAGCCAGACAAGCAGTAGAAGTATCAGTGGGGGACCATTTGCAAACACCAATCATAACTCTGTTAGATTCAAGGTTGTTATGGTTCGATCACCCTTTTAGGCAGCGAGTTCCAGAATCCCACCACCCTTTAGCTGAAAAAAAAATTTCCTCACATCCCCTCTAAAAAGTGCAGGAAAATGGGAACAGAATAGTTGGGTGCTTGTTTTTGACCAAGTAAACTCAATCAGACGAAGGGCCTTTATTCTGCTGTACATCTCTGTGACTCTATGTTCTCCTTGGACAGAAGAAGGCTAAGTGGAAATCTGATGTTCATGTTTAAAATCATGATGGCATTGGATAGATAGGAGAATTTGTTCTGCTTGGAAAAGGATCAAGACTGAAGGGTCACAGATTTAAAGAAGCAAGTGCAACGAGAGAAAAAAATGTTTTCACAGAATGATTGGTTCTGGTCTAAAATGCAATGCTGGGAAGTGTGGTGGATGTAGCGATTGTAACAAGATCAGCCAGATGGGCCTCATGGAATCTGAGTTCCCCAACTGGGGCTGTTAACCTGGTCCAATCAGGGAGCCCTGGCTGACAGATAAAAACAAGAGTGTCAGGGGTTCTGTTCACTCTAGAGTGGCTCTGAGGAAGCTGGACCAGTGTCAAGTACTATGCACGTGTAAATAAAGGGTGACTGGGTGATGGGATACCAGCTTCTGTGGAGTTATGTCAATGGAGGTACGTTCGAATTAGGCATTCAAGAAAGCATTGGATGATTTTTTTTGAATTCTAAAACTTTGCAACAAGATGGGGAAATGGCAGGAGAAATGGCACTGAGTCATGAAACTTACTTGGAGAATCCTTGCAGACATGATGGGCCAAATGGCTTCCTTCAGCACTCTCACACTTCTGTAATTCTGTGAACATTGACATTATCCAGGAGCTGCCAGGGCTTTGATCTAGGATGCCTGTGTGTTGTTTTGTTTTTCGGCTTCTGCCAGAATACAAAGTTATAGTTTTGAGAACTTTTCGATCTCACAGCAAGACGTTGAGGATCTCTTGTAGGATCACTAAGCCGTCAAGTTTACTACAGAAGCTGACCAACTATTGTTATAAGAAAACACAGATACACTTTTGCACATTACACTGTTATGACCCGAAAGTCATATCTCAGAGTAAAACCTGGCTTCATAGATAAGTTTTATTTTTGCTAAGTGGTGCCCATGGTGTTCAATCACTGAAAATAATCACACAGAAATTACCACATTATTTTTACAAAACAACTCAAGTTCATTTCACGAAAGAAGGAAACAAAACAAATGTGACAGTTTAGAAAGATCTTATCAGAAACAGCCAACAGATGCAATGCATTGACTGATTTCCTTCTGTAAATTCCAAGTGGCGTTCTTGCGTGACTTCACGCTATAGAAAATCGCATTGTAGGGAAATCGCTATACCTGTACAGCAGAAAGCTGACATTATCCAAACAGCGTCCACTATTCATCAATTGCATTACAGCCAATTCGCGTTAATGAAACTCGCATTACAGCAGAACTACCTGCATATATCCGGGTAAACTGCCAATATATAAAGAACAAGTGACTAAGACAATGACTGATATTGTTAACTCACCAGAATAAAACCGATCTCAAAGGGATTCTCAAAAATTTACCAGTGGTCCATTAGGCTTACTTTCCACAGCACGTAAACAGTACACAGAGGATATGAAATGGAAACGCTGAGATTTTAGTAAAATGCAAAAGGTAGTTTTGATTTGAATTTCATATAGGTGCAAGTGTGCTAACAGTAGGGGGAGCTCTGAGTTCCATTTCATCTAACACTACTTCATGTACATGTGAAAGATGTCCACCAATACCACAATGATTTACAAATATGCATGAACAACATATTTCAAACAGAGACACTTCATTATATCAATTTAATGTCTCATCAGAATTTTTAAATAAATACAGTATTTGGAACTGCAAACCACTGGTGTATGGTTGTCAGAGAAAATTGAATACAGTCCTGAAGACATGCCTCACATCTCGCAAGTATTGCAAATGCAATAAAAATGATATTTTACTTATTCAGTCAGAAAAACCAGGGCCAGTAATTGCAGATGAATGGAATCACAGAATGTGATGACTAAAATATCAGTGATATGCTTGTAGAACAAGTAGTACAATGGAATTTGACTTATTCGCTCAGTATAAAGCAATGCCCCTGCCAACATGCAATGATTTGGCAGATTTTGCATACAGTACATTTCAAATCAGTTCTGTTGCTATGAAACTGGGCAATAATGTATGAGTTAGAGCCTCGGGGTTAAAACTACAACCATCTGTCAATAACCAACCCGTAATTCCAATTGGTTTATTAGTTTTGCTTAATCATTTGTTAATCAACAAAGGTACAGATAATAATTCATTTTCAATCTTCTGAGTTTATATCTACCAACTTGAATAAAAAAGCAAATGTGCTGAAAGACATTTGTACAAACAGAAGAGAAAACAGAGTTTTCTATGATGAGACAATCATTTATAAAATAGATGCTGAATTTCTTTTTAAGGACCAGAACTATGCTCAGACCTCCTTCATATTTGGCGAGGATTGTAGCCAGCTTTCCTCTTAAGGTTTTGTAACAGGTTTGTAAAATGTCAAGAAAATGGAAAAGTATACCTTAAAGTTTGGCAAATGTAATGCTGCCACACACTGAGTAACAAGGCAAAATTGATGGGCCTCAAATATCCCGCATCTATTTTGCACCAAATGACGTTTAAATTAGAGCTAGTATTACTGGTAACAGGGTGAGCAAAATTAAAAAAAATCTTCAGGCAGCTCACTCTGATGTTCAGTAGGTCCAATTTAGATGGGGATTAATTAGCTCACCCTGAAGGAAAGTTTAATTAGACTTCTAATCTATTTGAAGGTCAGTCAGTAAGGCTAAGAACCCAAAACAGCTCATTCGAATCCTGTCTGTTCTGCTCAGTCATGTGTCAACACTTAGAAGTGTGTTAATTCAGCTCGATATTGAATGTGTAACTTTTAACACGTTTGATGAAGTCCCTGAATAAACAAAGAAGTGTTGGAATATAACACATATTGTGTTGAATTCAACACACTGATATACAGAGGTATAAATATCATCATCATAACAGCATTCATTCTGTTTGAAGAAATGTTAAATCTTTCAGTTACTGACATGTGGCAATGAGGAAAAAGGGAAGAAAAACACATGTGCAACCATTCTGCTTTTCCCAGATACAGATTTGCAAGTGCCCAGCTTTTTTAGACAAAACTATTTTTGCATCCAGTCAGTCGTCAGTCTGATTTCGAAAAATAAAAAAAAGCCTGTTGAGTGTGTCACCAACTCAGGAGTTCAGGGAAAGGAGCTGCCATTTTTCTTGGTGCACAAGAATGAAGAGTGAAGCACATGGATCAATCTGAATTCATAAATGTGTGCAGAGCAAGAGTCATGATCATTCTGAGATAACTTCAGAGCAACAGTGAACAGATCAACAAAATAAAACATCTGTTTACCAGAATAAACAACATATTTCAGCCCCTGAAGTTACATTTTGTGTGTAAAGTATGTCTTCAATCAGACAGATTTTGGTGCAGTTGAGAAAACAAATCCTTTCCACTGATTTGCATTACAAAATATCTAAACAGGAAAAATAAGCTGTTATGTTCGAAGAGATACCGGGATCAAAGTGCTCAACATCAGGAGCTTGAGGCAGGTGGTGTTCACAGTACAGGCAACAAGGTTAGATTGAAATGTTTCGAGATAGTAAGAACTGCCGATCCTGGAGTCAGAGATAACACAGTGTGGAGCTGGAGGAACACAGCAGGCCAGGCAGCATCAGAGGAGCAGGAAAGTTGACGCTTTGGGTGAGACCCTTCTTCAGAAAGGCTGTTTCCTGCCCAAATAGCCAATGACACCATCCTGATGTCGCAAGATCAGACTCTAAGTCAAAGTCCACCATACCCATCAAATACACAGCACAAACAATACATTCAAACTAACTGACAGAAACACTAACACGAATAACTGCCTCTTGCAGCATGGTGGTCAGTCAGACTGTCCTACCACCTCAGTTTTATTCTTTCTTGTGTCTCCATGGCCAACACAAGACTCCCCAAGCGTGTGCTCTACTCTCAGCTTCAAGACGGCAGGCGAACCCCAGGTGGACAGAGGAAGCGCTTCAATGATACCCTCAAGGCCTCATTGGCGAAGTGCATTCACACAGATACCTGGGGAATCACTGGCCCAAGACTGTCCAGCGTGGAGGAGGAGCATCTGCAAAAGCGTCAAGCACCTTGAGACTTGATGTCGCAAAAAAGCAGAAGACAGGCGAAAACAGCGAAAGGAACATGCTGCCAGACCAATTCCAAGTGCAACAGAGCCTGCAGAAGCCACATTGATCTGTACAGCCACCTATGGATTCACCCTGAGAGTGGTAGAGGAGTCATCATTGTTGGCAGTCCCTCACAAATGATGATGACTCCCCGACCTGATTCTTGTATATCCCATGATTAATCCACTTAGCCTACATATCCCTGGACACAATGGGCAATTTAGCACAACCAATCCACCTAATCTGCACATTTTTGGACTGTGGGAGGAAACCGGAGCACCTGGAGGAAACCCATGCAGACACAGGGAGAATATGTAAACTCCACACAGAGAGTCACCAGAGGGTAGAATCGAACCTGAGTCCCTGGTGCTGTGAGGCAGCAGTGCTAGCCACTATGCCACCCCACAAAAAAACGTACGTGGAGGTGATGGCATCACGGTAATGTTAATGGACGAGCAGTCCAGACTTCAGGCTAATGTTCCGGGGGCATATTTTAAAGTCCCACCATGGCAGATGGTGAAATTTGAAGTCAATGAAAAATGTGGAATAAGAAACTTACCAAATTGTGACCACGTACACACTGTCAAGTGCAAAATCCTATTTATTTCAGTAATGTCCTTTCGGGTAAAAAATGCGCAGTCCTTACTAGATCTGGCCAGCATGTGACTCCAGACCCACAGAAATGTCACTGTGTCTTAGATAACACAGTATGGAGCTAGAAGAACACAGCAAGCCAGGCAGCATCAGAGGAGCATGAAAGTTGACCTTTTGGGTCAGGACCCTTCTTCAGAAATTCCAGCTCCATACTGTGTTATCTCTAACTCCACCACTGCAGTTCTCACTATCTCTGAGTGAGTCATTGTGTCTTAACTGTGTCTAGGGCAGTTAGGGATGAGCAATACATGCTGGCCAAGCCAGAAATGCCCACATCCCATAAATGAATAAAAATATGTGGGCCTGCCCTTGACAAGTTCCACTTTTGTTTGTCCAGTTCAAGAGAAATCTCCTGCAATGATCTTTCTTCTCACCCCATGCAAGTACCTTTAGATTTCCTCTTTCATGTCCAATCTATTTTTGCTCCTGGTAATATCAACCTCAATACATAATTTCAAGTTCTACATAAACGAGCTCAACCTCACTATCAACTCCGTTGACTTCTTTGACTGTCTCCATTTCATCAGTTGCTTTTCGTTTCTTTTAGATAAGCCACAATCCCATCCAATTCAACTTGAGGAAGAGTAAAACTATTGTTCTCAGCCCTCTTTACAATTCTATTTTCCAGCAATCCAGTCTATCTGAGCTTCTCCCACAGGCCAAAGTAGACTGTTCACAATCTCAACATATCTAGACGGTCAAATGGAGCTTCTGATCCCTAGTATTACTTATTTCCATCGCTGCATGAGCCCATATGCTGCAATACCTCATCCATATTTTTATTACATTCACAATCAGTCATTCCAATGCATCACCTTCCATAAACTTTTAACCTCATTCAAAGCTATGCAACCTTTATCATAATTTTTACTGTTCAGTCAACACGTTCAGGAGTCTATACTGGTCCATCATTCAGCTCTGTCTTGATCTTAAAAGTTTTGCTCTCATACTGGAATCTCTTCATGGTCTCTCTCCTCTCTATATCTATAGCCTCCTCCAACCCTACAAGCATTGATGATCTCAGTGTTCCTCAAACTCGTCCAATTCTTTCATTCCATCAACTGTGTTCATACTTTTATCAGGCAACTGTTTGGCCCTTGTATCTGAAAATTTCTTCATGTACCTCTCACCTTTTCAAAAAGATGGTCTTCAAAATCAATTCTTTGACCAAGCCTTCTGCCATTGATGTGATTTTGGTTTCTTGTGCAGCTTAACATGCTAACATACTGTTGAATTTGTAAACCTTTGATATACATCTTCACAAGAACTGATGTAAGTTAACATGTAACATACTTGAAGCAATGTTGATTGATGAGCAGATAACACGTGTTTGAAAAGCTCTCCTGGAATTCTATCTTGTTCCATAAAAAACCCTTTGTTCAGATTACCAATCGTGGTCATAGAGTTTGGCATGCTTGTGTTAGCTTATTGTCAGATTTGCTGTGATTATGTTCCTGCAGTCTTTGGATGTCTTGGACACTATATAAATGCAAACTGTTGTTACAAATGTGGGCATTCCAATTTAGAATGGGAAAGCATACAGATGGAAAATTCTTCATCTATTATACACAACTGCCTTCTTAATTTTTCACCTCACCTATAAATAATACTGTGAATATACAATCTGTAAATTATGTTACACAAGCTCACTGCATGAATTATTGAAACATTAACCTCTGAAAAATCCGAGAGCTTCACAATCTGCTTAACTCAATCCTTTTTGTTCTTCAATCAATCACTCAGATGTAACCAACTAGCAGCTACTCATGCAAATTGTCTAAACATGGGCATTAATTTAAAAGTGGCTGCAGAATTTGTTATTTTTATTTCTATTGACCACCTGAACAAACTAAAGTAAAGCTGGGCAAAACTTGTGCAAGCAGACAACGTAGGATGTAATTCTGACACAAATGGTATATAACTTCAGTCTGCAATGAATACTTTGTGTACTGAGTCATTTTAATATGCTAGGTAAGCAGAAACTACTGGCAACATCTTCGTAATATAGAAAAACAGCAGGGGACCAGACAGCGCTGTGTGTATTTTCAAGCACGGATGCTCAGAAATCTTCCCAAATAATGGAGAATGAACCACAACTCAAACTCTAAACTATATCTTGACAGCAGACTTTTATGCTTTCCGTATGTCTGAACTTCAGCCACATCATCCAAACGTTCAGAGGTTTTAGTCCTGGTCTGTACAGAATTATGTTTTACCAACAAAGATACAAACATTGGAATCAGGAGACAACATTGAGCACACAACTGCAGCAGCCTGGGCTTAAAAAATTCAACCAAGATTTGCATTCTCATCAAGATTTGGTTACACCTGCTAGAAAATGCATACAGTGGAACTTCAGCATCAATTGAGCTTGGGTGCAATTGCCCAAACAGCCCATCAGTAATCAATGTTTAATTTACAGTTAAATATTGGCCTCTTCAGTGTGATATAGGACAGCTACAGATACAGTTAGAACTAAATCTCAATAAAACTCAAGTGAAAAAGAACAATCATTAGAAACAACAGAGAAGTATCTTCTGACTTTACCAGGTAAAAGAGTGTGTTTGATATCAGACATAATTAGTTTGGTTTCCACTACATTTTGGACAGTCATTTCTAGTGTTATATTTAGGGGGAGGCATTGGCCTAGTGGTATTATCGCTGGACCATTAATCCAGAAATCCAGATAATGTTCTGGGGACCCGAGCTGTGGAATTTGAATTCAATAAATATCTGAAATTAAGAATCTAATGACGACTATGAATCCATTGTTGGTTGTTGGGGAAAATCCCATCTGGTTCACTAATGTCCTTCAGAGAAGGAAATTGCCATTCTTACCTGGTAAGGCCTACATATGACTCCAGACCCACAGCAATGTAGTTGACTCTAAACTGCCCTCTGGGCAGTTAGGGACAGACAATAAATGCTGCCTAGCCAGTGACGCCCTCATCCCATGAATGATTCAAGGAAAAAAAAGTGAATCTAACAGATCATTTGAAATTCCTTCCAAATGATTTTCTGTTTTAGAATCTAGCTAACAGAACATAGGTACAAAAATCAGTGACAAGGAACGTTCTAGGCACCTAGCTCACTGCAGCTGAAGACAGCATACATCTTTAGACAGTAATATTGAAAACACTTTAACAGTGGATGTTACAACAAGCCTGAAGCCTTACTCATCAAAAGTTTGGTCGTTATACAATACATATAGCCCTGTATCACCTCATTTTATGTTTCAAAATATTTTGTGCAATAATGCAATTGAATTTGAAAGAAGTATGGGCAACGCACTGTTTTGACCGAACCACTGACATTGCAGATGTTTTCCTTGAATGAAAGCGCGAAGCAATATTATCTTTTCAGCTGTTAAACATAAAACTTGGAAATAGGTTGTTTGCCAACATTGCTTTAATTTGGGATGGACTACACTGATACAAGACTTGAGTCAGACCACATTTGGAGTATTGAAAGACTCCACAATGGAACTGTACAAGAGGCTGCGAAAGAGATTTACCAGGATGTTCCCTGGATTGGAGGGTGTTAGCTACAAGAAAAGGTTGGACAAACTTGGACTGTTTTTGTTAGAGATTCAGAGGCTGAGGAGCAACCTGATAAAAGGAGATAAAGTTATGAGAGGCATCGATGGGGTGAATGGTCAGCGTCTTTTTCCCAGGGTGGAAATGTCAAACATGAGAGGGCATTGGTTTAGGGTAACAGACGGAAAGTTCAAAGGGGAGGTGTCTGGAACGCATTGCCAAGGGAGGTGGTAGAAGCAAGTATGAGAGCAACTTTTAACAGGCATTTAGATTGACACATGAACAAGCAGGGAACAGAGATGTACCAATCATGTGTTGGCAGATAGAGTTAGTTTAGAATGGCCTCAGACATGGTGTGCTGAAAGGTCTGTTCCTGTGCTATAGTGATCTACGTAATTAGTAGATTCAAACTAAGTCAGAATGTCCCAAGAGGAACAGGGCTATGCTGGTAATTTAGGTCAGGTTCAACATACTAAAAGCATAGTGAGTGCAAAATTTAATCATATGGAACCATCCTTGAATTTGAATAAACTACTGGCTCTTGAACATATCATCGGTCTCAAATTAGGTGCACATCATCACAAGTCAAAAGACACCAGATTATAGTCCAACAGGTTTATTCGAAATCACAAGCTTTTAAGGTGAAGTGACGAAGGGGCAGTGCTTTGACAGATGGTGATTTCAAATGAACGTGTTGGGCTATAACCTGATGTCATGTGACTTCTGATTTTGTCCACCCCAATGCAACACCGGAACCTCCACATGAAATTAAGTGAAGCACTAAATCTTAAAGAATCACAACGAACAAAACAAAAACCACTAAAGAACAGATGAGTTGAAGGGGTGGAAGAAAAATGCACTAAATTTACCCACAGGAGAGCCAAAACACACAGGGTACACCGATTGTCCTAATCTGAGAACTGAAGGTTTGAATTCAGAATGTCCATAAAAAAGGACATCCATAAATGTGGCATGGTTGCTCAGTGGTTAGCACTGTTGCCTTACAGCGCCAGGGACTAAGGTCGATTCCAGCCTTGGCTGATTGTCCGTGTCGAGCTTGTACATTCTCCCCGGGCCTGTGTTGGTTTCCTCCGACAATCCAAAGATGTAATGGTTAGATGGATTGGCCATGCTAAATTGCTTTTAGTATCCAGCGATCTGCAGGCTAGGTGAATTAGCCATGGGAAAGGCAGGGTCACAGGGATGCAGTGAGTTCAAATGGGATGCTCTTTGGAGGGTCGGTGTGGACGCATTGGGCTGAATGGCCTGCTTCCACACTGTAGGGATTCTATATGATTTCAAAGTCACTTGACAACAAAAATAAAACTGCAAGTTGCATGGAGGGAGATCACAATAGTCAATCCAGTCATCCAAGTCCACTATATCTGGCTCAATGAATTGTCTGCCTTCATGGTGCAGGTAGTTGCTCTGGAATTTGAATATATTGAGGAGTGGCCATGAAATAAACATATTGAGGAGTGGCAATGAGCTTTAGTCGAAGAATCCATTCTTCATTTTGACACAAAATTGCCTGAGTCCCATCAATCAAGGTGCAACCAACAATGTCCTCATCTGCTATTAGCTACCATTTCAAGGACACAATAATTTCCAAACTGTTCCCTATGCCAAAGTTGAATGGTGCAATGAATTGCGGGTAAAGACGGTGACAACATGGATTACACCATGCAATAATGAACAAATAGTTGACTGCCAAGTGACAATCCACCATCGCATGAGGCAGAACACTGCCAAATTATAGCCATTAACCACCTTTCCACATGAGCTAATATTATCTTATTTATGTCTGTTACCCAATTTACCCACTCAAAAGGAAAGAATTTTCTTTTGCATGTTCAGCAAAAGGTGAGGAAGACCTCGTATGTAGATACTGTGGCTCAGGTTCTCAGTTCAACACAGAAGAGCTTCACAGCCATTCAATTCTTGAAATGCAGTGACCTTTGTCTTCTGGGTAAATACAGCCGTCAATAATCACAAAACGATATAACACACGCAAAAAATACAACAAAATGACCACGTGAGATGACAGAATTAGGTTTTCTGGGCGTTTTCTGGGCACAAGCTTCTGTCATTTGGAGACAACGATGAAGGTGAGGCTTTTTCCAACATTATGCTGGTGACATTGACAACAATTTCAAAGTACAAACTTGTTTACAGTTGACAGAATCATGCGTAAAAGATGTTTTCTTTCAATTAGAAATCATTTCGAACAAATGGGAGACTGGAGCACGCTTATCAGCAGCATGTCAACAGTGCAATCTTGGGGACCCGTGCTCCAGTCCCACCTGTTCCAGAGATGTGTAATAACATCTCTGAACAGGGTGATAAGAAAAACAGGTTAATAAAAAAAAGTGCAATCTTTATAATTGGCCATCTTCAACTTCTCTATCCTATTCAGGACAGCTCAATCAGATCATCTAAGGGCCCTTGATGTGTGCATTTGAAGTTCAACTTATTCAGGGTTAAACTCTTTCGGCTCCCCCACCCCAGCCGGAAAAGAAGGGTAAACGTCCTTGGGAGCATCATCTGGACCACAAATGCAGACATTTCTCGTTGATGGCACCTCTGCTGGAGCAAGGAGTTTGTGGTTCTGATCTCCTCGGCCTGACCAATGGACGCTGCCACTATGCAGAAGTTGGCATTTACACGCAGCTGGGTGCTGGGTGAGGGAGTTGACCAGTCAATAAATGTTGCACATTGCAAAATTGTTCACATTTAGGTCCAAAATCAGCTCAATGAGTTTTCTGCCTTCATGGTGCCGGTAGTTGATCTGGAATTTGAATATATTGAGGAGTGGCCATAAAACAAATATATTGAGGAGTGGCCATGAAACAGTTCCCAAAAGCTGCCCAACCATCTCCCAACCGACCCAAGCCCACTGTCAACTGAGAAAATTCAACACTGTGTGTCTAGGTTCAACTGCAAGAGAAGAGGAAATCAATTTTTCAAAGGAGTGTGTTGAATGGATCAACTGTTGACCATTTCATGAACAGATTTTCAATTACTAATGTATTTGAGCGAAAAAAAAACAAAAATTCCAGAAATCTTAAACAGAAGCAGACATGCTGGAGATACTCAGGTTAGCAGCATTAGTGAAGGGAGAAACAGAATTAAAGCTAAATTGGTTTCCATCTGCACAAATGTTGCCAGACCTGCTACATATTTCAAATATTTTCTGGGTCTTTAAGTCATGTTGGAACACCAGTCAACTCAGTACTAAGTAGAGAGAAGCACACACGTTGAACTCAAATACCTGCATGGATCCCATGAGATAAAATGCAACATTTGTCTGATATTATTTTGTCTTAGTGAATACTTCAAAAGATAAGTCATTGGTTACATTTTAAGATGTCACAACATTTAGAAAGACATTCTTGAAGTGTAAGTTTTGTTTTTGTAGCTGCAATTTTTAAATCAGATACTTCGCTGTACATAAAGAATTTGGTGATATCAGGGAAAACAAACGGTAGTGGTAAAAACTTAAAGTTTTAATTTCACTGTCTTTCCACATTTTGACAAATATATTGGATATCTTTGAACTTTCAGGAGCATTATTAATATTTTGGAAAAGATAAAAGTGAAATACTGTGAATGCTGGGTGGAAATAATACTGAACATCGTGCTCGTGCTGGATCATTGAAAGGCAGTCAAGATCTCAAACAAAAGTACAGCACTGAGAATGCTTGAGATCTGAAATAAGAGAAAACAGAGAAACTCAGAAGGTCTGCCAGCAACTGTGGAGAGAAGAATAAAGTTAAAATTTTGACTCTGTAATGACTCTTTTTTGAATGAACAAGAGTTCAGCAATCTGCACAAAGTTAACAACAACTGCTGACTCAGGAGTTCCTTTGAGTAAAACAATGCATATCAGGTATTGGATTTGCACTTAGAAATCAGAAACTATTGAACACAGTTGCATACATAAGATTTTCTTTATAAGCATTATGAGATAACAGTTATCATCAACATTGACAAGATGAAATTATTAATGGAATTAATACAGATTATAAATAAAAATGATGATTTCACTCCAACCATTCTCAACAGCAGACCTGAATTATCACCACTGATGTGAGGCTAATTGGTCCTGACCTCCCTTTATTTTTTCTCTCTCTCCTTTTCCTAAACAGTAGAATTACATTTGCTCCCATTCAATACATGAGGACAATTCTAAAATGTAGGGAAATCTGGATGATGAAACCAATGTGTCAGTTATCTCTTCGACCATCTCTGTTAAAACCCTGAGCTCAAATCAATTTAAAATTTTAGGTAAATTTTTCAAGCCAAGATCTTTTAACTCAAATGCCTTTACCCCATCCTTTGTAATTTGACTAACTAAACATCACCAACACATCTCACCTGCCAGCCCCCAACATTTTTTTTCTATTTTGCTTGTCTCTTTTAACATTAAAATACAGGAATATTCTGTTCCTAAACTTGGTCATACCACAAACACATCTCCATTATGGCCATCGGATCGGCTTAGATCCAACCTGATCATTCCCATCTCGAGTATTAATTCCTCTATTTTATTGCAAGTACTTCATGCATTCAGATCATTATGTCTTGAGCTTCATTATTTTTCTACTTTCTGATATCATTGTGAACACAACATATAAGTGGAAAGAACAGATTTCATATTAGGATTTGTGTATTATTCTTAAAACTCTTTACATTTAACATTGCTTGGAGGAAATAATTTTGATGGGTTGTGGGAGAAGGAATTACTTTCAAGTGCCTGTATTAGGCCTCCCTCCCTTCTTAAACTAGGGTGTCAGATGTGCCATTTCTGGAACCCTCCCTGACTCCAGTGACTTCTTAAAGATCACCACCAATGCCTCCACAATCTCCTCAGCTATCTCGCTTGCCTTGGTTATTGACATTACATTCACCTCTGCTCCCTGACTCTCTTGAAGTTCTGGTAAGCTGCTGGAAGTACCTGTTCAGTTGCTCTCCTATTTATTTATTCCCCATTGCTACTTCTCCAGCCTTATTTTCCAGCAGTCTAATGTTTTTCACCATTGCCTCTCTCTTTGCTCTTGGATATCTAAAAAATTGCAAAATCTTCTTTTATATGACTAGCCAGCTTAGCCTCATGTTTAATCTTCTCCACCCTTATTGCTTTTTTAGTTATCCTCTGCTGGCTTTTAAAGGTTTCCCAATCTTCTGACTTCCCACTATCTTCACAAAATTGTATGCTTTCTCTTTTGCTTTAATGCTGTCCTTGACACTCTTGTCAGCACACTTCCCTCGTCTCCCCTTTTCTTCTTCCTTGGGATGAATTTCTGCTGTGCCTTCCAAATTACCACAGAAACTCCACCATTTTCCCTGCTAGACTTCTCTTCCAATTAACTCTGGCCAGCTCCTCGCTCAAGCCTTTGTAGTCAATTGTGATACCATTGCATCTCATTCTAGCTTCTCCCTCTCAAACTGCAGGGTGAATTCCATCATATTATTGTCACTACCCTCTTCGGGTTCCTTGACTTTAAACTCCCTAATTAAGTCTGCCTCATTATGTATCACCAAATCCAGAATTGCCTGTTCCCCAGTGGGTTCTACCACAAGCTGCTCCTAAAAACCATCTTGCAGACATTTCAAAAATTCCTTTTCTTGGGATCTGTTACCAACCTGATTTTCCAAGTCCACCTGCATATTGAAGTCCCCCATGATTATTGTAATACTGCTTTTTTTACATGCCTTTTCTGTCTCCTGATTTATTTTCTTCCCTCCATCCTGACTACTACTAGGAGGCCTGTAAGGAACTCCCATCAGGGTCTTTTTTTGTTTGCAGTTCCTCAAATCAACCAACATAGATTCTATGCCTTCCAACAATATATCATTTCTTGTTATCAATTTAATTTCATTTTTCACGAACAAGGCAACTCTTCCACCTCTGCATATTTGCCTGCCCATTCAATAGGATATATATCCTTGAACCTTTAGTTCCCAGCTCTGATCCCCTTGCAGCCAAGGCCCTGGGATACCCACTACAAGCTCATTTACCTTGTTTTGTATACTGCATGCATTTAAGTACAACACCCTCAGTCCTGCATTGACTCCCCCTATCTCACAGCTATCACATGATCTGCTGTATTTGAAGTCAGATTCCTAAGTCTTTCCATACTCTCCGTCTTAATATTTATCCAGGAAACTTCAATAACCTCTGCTGAGTTCTTCCTCTCTTCAATTTTTCCATAATTTCCCATGCAACTGAACTCACCCTCCTCAGTATTGAGTTTAAAGCCCTATTCACAGACCTAGTTATGTGAATTGCCGGAACTTTAGTCTAAGCACAATTCAGGTGGATTCATCAGAACAGCTCTCTCCTTCCCCATGAATTTGAACCCGTTTCTCCCACACCAAAATTTCAGCCACATTTTACCTCTTTAACCTTGTTGACCCTGTGCCAATTACATTGTGGCTTAGGTCATAATTCAGAGATTATTACCTTTTTGGATCTGCTTTTTAATTTAGCCCCCAGCTACTCATATTCCCTTGGCAGAACATCTTTATTCTTTCTACCTATATTGTTGGTACCTATGTGGACCACGACAACTTGATCATTCCCCTCCCACTCCAAGTTCCTCTGCAACCCAGATGAGATATCCTGAATCCAGCCAGATTACGTCTACATTTTTTTTTTCTCCCCTCATCAATGTCTCCCTGTATCACAGTGCTTTGGGCAGTTTTCTCATCCTCCCTACAGACCCCACTCTCATCCACATAGGAAGAAAGTATCTCAAATCTGTTTGACAAGATCAAGATCTAAGGCTCCGTCAGCACGAAACCTCCTGAATCCCTCTATCTGCCTCACTTGTAGTCACACTCTGCTTTTCCTGACCATTGACCGAATTCAAGGTAATTAATCTATGGAGTGTGCCTGTTCCTGAAACACAGCATCCAAGTAACTTGCTCCCTCCCTGATGTGTCACAGTACTTGAAGCACAGACTCCTGCTCATCATCTGTGAGCCAGAGTTCCTCAAGTAACCAACACTTGCTAAAGATGTTGTCATCAGAACCACAATGGGGTCCACATCATGTACTTACAACACCTTGCCTGGCTCTGCATCCCTATTTTATTAACTTTGTTCTTAATTTGAATTAAAAGTTTCCCACTGGTCTTTTCATTTGCAACCTCCAAGTATTTCCCAGTTTACCTTCAATCTGAAATTAACCTTGAATTGTCAAATTAGTAGTTGTTACCAACCAATGAACTTATGGTTTCGTTAGTACCAGGCTCCTAATCCTGCACGGCAATTAATTCTGTAAAAATGCCTGACAAACTATGAATCAAAAAAGCAAACAAAAAAGCACCTCTTCTTCTGCGCCAAATTATCACACTGCCTCCAAATTCCCCGGATTATGCACTCACTCAGGCTGTGTCTCATTCCAGATGTGATCTTTTCTTCCTGACCTCACACAAGTAACTGGTCCCACTGGAATCGCACAGAGTCTATGCTGGGCCTTCAGTTTTTATTATTAATATCAATGACAAATAGGAGTGGGATGAAAGCATGTTGGCTATATGTGCAGATAACACAAAATAAGTCAGAAATATGTTTGGAAAATGACATAACAAGGATAAAGACTAATCTATGTAGGTGAACTGAGTGGCCAAAAATCTGGCGAATACAGTATAATGTTGGAAAATATATGGTTGCTTGCTTTGATCAGAAGAATAAGATGGCAGTCTGTTACTTAAATGGACATTGATTGCAGAATTCCAAGGGACAGAGAGGTCCAGGTGTTCTCATGCACAAGTCACATAAAGATAGCATGCAGGTACACCAAGTGATTAAGAAAGAGAGGTTGAATTGGAAGAAAACTTGCATTGCAAGCCGGCTAATCTCTCTCGTTTCTAAAAAGATAATCCTTTCATTGAATTCAAGGTGAAACCAATTGGTGTTTTTGAAAGGGTGATTGAAAAAAACATTTCATGATTGTATTTCCTAAGCAAGCTGCGCCTGAAACTCTTGAGGCAAGCATTCATAATTAATGATTTGATCACTCATGACAGAACATCAGAGGAACAGACTCTGGAACATCCTACATTCTTCTACGCCTTCAAGAATAACCGATAGCCAAAGTGCTTTTTGTTTTCAGAGAGCCAATCTCTGTCAAGAAATCTACATTTTTCTTGCTTTTCCTAAAGAGTGAGTATTTATTTGTGTGTTATGATTTGGGGATATTTATCGGGATAAGCATTTACACTTCTACATGAAGTTTAACGCTGACTGTGTATGTCAACCAATTGTTGCATTTTTGTTGAACAAGTTGGTTTTGATAAATCTAATAAATAGATCTTTTTGTTGAATTAATGGGTCTTCTTGGGAACTGGGAAAAGTATTTTTCTTTCAAATTGTGATTTCTAAAAAATTATTAATTTTTGAGATGTGGTCAGCATTCATTGTCCAATTGCCACTTGAACTGATTGAAATAGCATGAGCAGGCCAGACAGCATTTAAGAGTCAACCGCATTGCTGTGGTTCTGGAGTCACAAAAAGGATGACATTTTGTTTTCCTTGAAGCACATTAGTCAACCAGATGGATTGTTACAAAAATGGACATGGTTGTCATTAGGCTAGCTTTTAATACCAGATCTTCATAGATTCAAATTTCACCATCCGGGATGGGATTCAAATCCACGTCCTCATAGCAATTAGCCTGGTTCCTTCGATTACAAGTCCTGTGACAAGATCAGCATGTCATCACTACCCAATCTGTGAATCAGTGGAACTATAGCATTGACACACCCCTCTGTACTCAGTTCGAACAGCATCTACTGTTGTCATTTGTAAACTTCAATTGATCACTATTACAGCTATCCTAGTTTAAAAAGATACTGCATCCACACTAGAGAAATTCTAGCCCAAGCATAATCAGGAAGTAAACATAATAATCTTATCCAAGTCATCAGGTTTTAATCAGTATTCAAATCCACTAATGTTTCATTGTTAATTTGTGTGAAGTGAGTGAAGTATGTACGGAATTTCATGTGAACAGATCTGATCCAGAATTTTACAGCTGATAGTTGATAAATGAAGGAGAAGGAGAGGTATCAACAACTCTGGTTATGATATGTTCCAAAGCTAGAATTAGTTCAAACGAGTGCAAATGAAACACTTATGCAAGTGTTTGGAAAGTTAAACTTTTAATCAGTTCCAAAGTTGGCTGCTGTTATTAGTACACAAACTCAGTTTACATAAGGGTCTGGCTTGTTGTTCCAAATTTTCGATCAAATTTTTGCGCTCTTCGAGGAAATGTCAGTGCTCAGAAATGCCATACTCTTCCACTATTGCCATAATGTCCGCAGAATACACTCTGGATCAACAAAAGGCTAGCTCAATTTTGGACGGTAATGAAAGTGCAACTGTCAAAGCTCACGGCCACTGTTCCACTGAACTTGGCATGAGTCCACAAATGCCAGAATAATGTGACAATTCAGAGGCTACTCTGTTTTTTAATGCTCCGCCACAGCATACACGTTTGAGGAATTGATACACTGCAAATAATAGGCAATCAGTAAACGGACCAAAACTACACTAGTAGGCACCTTGCCTTCCTGTAAAACTTATGAAAAATTTACACCTTGTTGAATGAGTTGTTGTTGGATTCTCAATGGCTTATGTTCCAAATGACAACTAAATACCCTCTTGGACGTAGAAATTTGTCAATTTTATGTTTATGGTATGGAACATTCCTCTATTATTGTCATAAAGCCACACAGCACGGAAACAGACCCTTCAGTCCCTTGTCCATGCTGGCCAAGCTTCCCAAACTAAACCAGTGCCACTTGCCTGCTTTGGCCTATATCCCTCTAAACTTTTCCGATTCATGTACCTATCCAAATATCTCTTAAATGTTGTAGCTGTAACTGCACCAGCCATTTCATCTGGTCTTATGAAGAAAAGAGTTCAAATATTATTTTTAAATCTGTAAATATACTTGCGCTATTTCATTTCTATTTTGATCCAATCAGAGTCATTTATTATACTTTCAGAAAATTTTGAAGTGAAGACAATCAGTGCTTTTAACTTGCTGGTGTATTCTTCAAGAGAATGCTAGAATGTTACTGCTTAGCACTTCTGTTCAAAGCCTTCAGATCCACTTTCATGAGGGCCAAATTTAAACTGCTATTCAGGGACAGTTCAGAGATTCTGCTCTTTTTGTGGATAGCTTTGCGTGTGGTCTCGCATCTCTGACTGTAAAATTCAAAAATAACGAAAAATAAGAAGACACCGTCTTTACAGCATCAAGATTAGACATTACAAAGACACCAAAAAGGCAAGACCAAAGGCTCTATATCTGAATCCATGCAGAATCCATAACAAAGTAAATAAATGAACAGTCCGCACTGAAATAAACACATGTTCAAATAGCCATTCTGAAGATGTGGCTGCAGGATGACAAGGATGGGATCCTGAATTTTGAAGACTCTGATATTCAAAAAGAATAGGCAGTGAGGCAAAAGTTAAGCAATATCACTGTGAATGAAAGATGACATTTGTGCAATCGTTAGAGCTGACCTTGGTTCAAGATATCAGGGTGTAGTATTTTTTGGATGTATTGAAGAATAGCAGATTAAAGAAGCCACTAGTGACAGTAGTTTACAGGTCCCTAACAGTTCCAAAATAAAAGTAGGATGAAAAGTGCACGAAGAAATATTTTGTGTTTGTGACAAAGGGCAGTAATAATCACATATAACTTGAATCTGTATAGAAAGTAAAAAAAAATCAAATTGGCAGCAGTCGTCTGGAAGGGGACTTCATACAATATTTTTGAGGAAGTGTTGCTCTGAGAAACTATCTGGAACTGATCAGACAGCAGGTTATATTACTTTTGGTTTGATGCAATTTGTCAGGATTAACCAATGACCTCAGAGTATTGGCACCTTTAGAATGCAGTAAACACAACATGATTGGATTTTAGATGCTGAGTAGGTTAGGCCATAGAATTTCATTGAATTCCTACAGTGCAGAAGCAGGCCACTCGGCCCATCAAATCCGCACAGACCCTCCAAGAAGCATCCCACCCAGACCCATCCCCTCTGTGATCCTGCATTTCCCACGACTAATCCACCTAACCTACACATCCCTGGACACTATCAGCAATTTTAACAAGGCCAATCCACCTAATCTGCACATCTTTGGGCTGTGGGAGGAAATCAAATCACCTGGGGGAATACACACAGACATGGGAAGAACATGCAAACTCCACACAGTCAGCCAAGGGTGGAATTGAACCTGGATCCCTGGTGCTGTGAGGCAGCAGTGCTAACCATGCCGCCCCTAAGGTCAAACACTAGTATTTTAAATTTAAAGAAGGGTAGCTATGTCGGCATGAAAGCTGAGCTCGTTGAAGTGAACTGGTAGACCAGGCAAGGGGATAGATCAATACACATGCAGTGGCAGACATTACAGAGAACATTTCAGAATACTCAGAATCCATACATTTCCTAGTATTCTAAAACAATTTGGAGGTCCCATCATTCATAGTTTGCTCAAGGAGTTTAGAAAAGCAACAAATATAAGGAAAAAGCATCAAATTCACAAAGGTGAGTGGCAGGTCAGGTGACTGGTTAGAATATAAACAATGGCTGAGAATGACTAAAGGGTAAATTAGGACAAAGACATTAGAATCTGAGAGAAAGCTAGTTTGAAATATGAAAAAAGCAAGAGTTTCAACAGGCTTTTAAAAAAGGAAAAGAGTAAGTAAAGTGAATGTTAATTCTCGAGAGAATAAGAATGGGTAGTCAATTGCAGATAATCAGGAAATGGTAGGTGAAATCAATAAACATTTTGCTTTTGCCTTCACCATAGAAGATACAAGACATATTCCAATGATAGCTGTAAATCAGGAGATGGAAGAAAGATGGAATCACTCGGGAACTGATCCCAAAATACTGATGAAACTCTGGCTGACATGTCACTCAGTCTAGACAAACTTCATCCCAGGGACTTGAAAAAAATGTGGTTAATCAGGTGAAAGATGTGTTGGTGTTAATTTTCCAAAACTCACTGGGTTCTGCAAAATTCAGTCAGACTGTAAAGTCACAAATATGATCCCACTATTCAAGGCTTGGCATCTTTCATGGGGAAGGTGGTCGAACTGATCATTTAAAGAGGCTACATTTGGGAAATTAGACAGATTGAAGGAAATTGGGAAGAGTCAGCATGGTTTCATGAAAGATAAAACATGTTTAATTAAGCTATTTGAAGTTCTCTGAAGGAGTGACATGGCAAAAACAGAACTTGTTTGAAATAAAACTCAACAGATCTGGTAGCTTCTGTGCATGGAAAGCAGAATTGACGTTTTGGGTCCAGTGACCTTTCTCCAGAACTGTAAAATGTTTCCAGTATCCACAGTTATTTGGTTATTTTTGGAGTAACATGTGGTGTAGAGAAAGGGCAGGCAGTAGAAGTATTATTCTTGGATTTCCAGAAGTCATTTGATGACATGCTACATAAAGATCCTTGTGTACACCAAAGGCTCATGGCATAGAACGTGACATATTAGCATGGATACACAACCGGCTGGCAGGCAGAAAACAGTGAATATGCTTAAATGGGTGTTCGATTGGCAGGATATGATGAGTGGAATCTGACATGAGTCTGATGGGATGAGTGTGCTGATCATCAAGCTCCACTACTCCAACAGATGTCCCACATTGCAAATATTCACTGAATCACCAAAATGGGTAAATTGCTTTTTTTAAATTGTTATCCAGGACAGAAATTAGATTTCTACCAGAATTCATTGATAAACATAATGAGCTCAATCTAAGGTAGCCTGAATGGTGTGGTCTATGACAAGAAATATGGCAGAATCAGGTGAGAAGTCCAGCGAGGCCAATCTTGATATCATAACCAACTCAATACATCTTTCATCTTGGTCATGAAGTTGAGATTCTCACAAGGCAGTGGCAAGTTTCCTATTTAAGGGAATTATTACTTGCTAACTTTGTTATTAACTTCAGATGTCCCTGAAGTAGATCACAGCTTTTTATCATACCATCTGCCACGAACAAACAAGACACCGATAATTCTTGACATGAAGGTCAGAGCAGTTACCTGGCAACTTCATCTCACCACTTTCTCCAAACGACCCACAGGTTGGACACCAAACACATGCACTCCATGTCCACAGACAATGGCATCTGAAATGTGTCAATTTCTAAAAAAAAACATCATGGCGCAACTCTGATAACTTTCAGTATGCTTCTGTACTTCAATGCTGCACTTTGGGTGCACGAGCAACTGTCATTGCAATGCTGTCACAAGTGCACTGACGCTCAGTGACACACCACCCAGCTCATGGTCTGGACCATGCTGCATCTCTGGCCTGTTTACCTGCTCTCTTTGTGCTCACCTGAATGCTCACAGTGTCCCTGCCTTGCCTTGCTTTTTTGTTCATCACCCCTTAGCCAAGTCTTGACATGCCCATACCTGCACATAAATTGTCCTTCCAGCAGCATTTCAATGCTAATTGCCAATGCACCTCAAAGTGCAGCTTTGAAGTGCAGAAGCATCCTGTAAGTGGATTGGAGAGATGGTGTGAGGATC
Source organism: Rhincodon typus (assembly GCF_021869965.1). NCBI lineage: Eukaryota > Metazoa > Chordata > Chondrichthyes > Orectolobiformes > Rhincodontidae > Rhincodon > Rhincodon typus. The sequence continues at coordinate 12,721,082 of NC_063371.1, read as the reverse complement.
CTAAGATGCTGGACAGTGACTATGGACAGGGAACAAGTGCAAGAGCACACTGAAGCATGCCTTAAGATATTTTTGCTGTGTGTCCAAGATGGAAATCGAAAGGAGCAAGGGGCAAGCGAGAGTCACCAGGAATCTGTTCAGACATTCTTGTTGAGAATGTCTAGCATGTACTTTCTTCTTGACAGGTGGTATGATAGAAGCCTGCATTTTAATAAGATGAGACGCGCAGTTAATGACATGAACAAGTAATGACCCCCTTAACTGGCATCTTGCCACTGCTAGATGAGAATCTTGTCTTGATGCCTTGAACTCTGTTGTAGAATGCAACTAGTTGCTCCTGACTTCAAGACTGGCTTCACTTGACTTTTCACATGATTCTCCCAGCTCTCAGCAGGGCCAAAATGTTCAATATGATTCTGACCTTAGTCTTAAACAAGTGGCAAAACAAGTTATTAGCTATTACTTTTCAAACTTAAACAGTAGCCCCTGTATTAAAAGTCCAAATCACAGGTTGGAATGACGTGATTTTTTTCACAGTTCTTCTGGTTTCTGGGGACAAGATCAAATTGCTTTGGCCTGCATGGTGATGGAAGATTCTCAATTTGGGTAGCCAAATCCAAGTACTCAGTGTGCAGCTCGGTTTTCACAGTATTTGAGCAATGTCTGTTACTCACAAAGAGGGGGAGCGGAGAGGGAAAGAGTACCACTACCTTGCAAACCTCACCACAACCATCAGAGTCTTTTTTCTTCTTTGCCAGGGAACAAAGAGAAAGAGAAACTGTCTTAGTTGGTCTTTTTTTTTGGCGGTCTCCTTTTAACTGCATTATAGTCTGCGGCCAAACAAAAACTCACAATCCAAAGTCTTGCTGGGAAACCTGCAGCCTTATGTTCCCTTCACCAGTTTGACTAGCAAAAGTAACAAATCCATCTTATCTGTCCCTCAGCAGGTCTAAAAAGGTCACTTGACCTTTTTATAAACATACGTGAAAAGTCCCACTCTCGACCAGTGAGTTCCAAAATGTCATTTGGTAAACTTGTGCTTGGGTCAACTTTTTTATGAAGGAAGCGAAGGCATGATAGCTAAATTCGTAGATGACCCAAAGACAGATTTAAAAGTATGCTGTGAAGAAGACATATGGAGGTTGCAGAGGATAGATAGGTTAAGTGAGTGAACAAAATATCATGTGGAAAAATATGAAGATGTTTACTGCACCAGGAAGAATAAAAAAGTAAACGATTACTCTAATGAAGAATGTCTCTATAATTCTGAGGTACAGAAGAATCTAAGTATTTTAGCACATGAGCCACAAAAAAATACGTTTGCAGAGGCAGCAGATAATCAAGAAGGTCAATGGGATATTATGCTTTTTTAAATGAGTGGACGTTGTGATGATACTATGGCTTTTAAAGGTGTATTTTGTCCTGTCTCTTTTTGAAGGGAGGTTTTGAGACAGAGGTCCCAAGTTGTCTCTTCCAAAACCAACAAAGTAAACAGTTTGAGAGTCCCCGGGTTTTATTTTTAAAGTTAGAACAACAGAAGCACCTTGAATGAGTGGAGTCAGGCTCCCACAGAACCAGGGTTTTTGCTTAGCTTTCAGTAATTGGAGTTTTGAAGTTGGTTGTGCAAGTTATTTCATTTCTCTCTCCTACAGCAAAAAGCTGGAGTTCTCTCGCTCTGCCAGAATTTTTTCTTGGTGTTCATTTCTCCTGGACTGGAGAAATATCGCATGTGCGACAATCTATTTTGCTGGATTTGCCTTTGCCAAGCGTGTGTTTTTAGGATGTTACGGTTCTGGAACAGTTACTGTTGAGCAATTAAATAATCTATAATTCTGTAAAGTTTTCCAATCGAGTTAAAGTTACAAAAATTCTTCTTTCTTTTGGTTGTATTTTAAGAATAAAGTGTGTTTTGTTTAAAGCTGAGGACTGTAACCAATAGAAATACATCTGGAACACAGCACCATACACTTGCCTTTACACACGATAAAAGTTAAGGTCTAGGCTATCTCCTTGATATATTTGAAGGGGTTTTGGTCTGCTCCATAATAACAGAGGTAGATAGATTCTTTCTGGGTAAGGGAATCAAAGGTCATCGGAGTGGATGGGAATATGATATGTCAAATACAAACAGATCAACCATGAAGTTATTGAATGGTAGAACAGATCTAAATGGCCTATTTTCTTCTGTTTCTGCTCCCATTTTGTATGTCTGCATTGCTTTCCTGAGGCCAACAAACCAGAGACAGTAGTAATTTCTTAGTTCTGATCTTTTTCTCTTGCAAAATGTCAAATACAGTGGAAGGAAATCACTTTGCATTTTGTGTCCTTAATATTGCAACTAGGAGATGTTTTAAGTAGCATACATCTGGAACTGTGTAAACTGAGAGGATTACACATTCTACCTGATGCATCATCAAGCAGTTGTGCAGTGAGTTCATGAAAAGAGATTCCAAAAGAATTCATGCTATGAAGGCCACAATGAGCTTTCTCTGAATATCTGAGACCCTTAGGGACCCGGTTGGCAGTTGTTATTCTCATTTCCTGAACTGAGCTTGGACGATTTAATCACCAAATTAAGAATGTAAATATAAATATGATAATCAGAGAAAAACTGTTCGTGCTGAGAAGTACATGGAAAACTGTCTTCTTGAAAATGTGACAGAACCAAGGTGGTATTCCACAGAAATAACTTAGTTCCCTTCTTTATACATGAAATGTTTTCAACATCAATATGTTAATTGGACAAAAGTTTCAAAGCTGCTTGTGCATTTTCCAAATAGGTCCACTGAATGACTACAACTTCTCATATTGCACTTGTGCCTTTGACAAGATCATCAACACCCATAGATCAAAAATCTCTTTGATCTTAACAATAATAACTCATAGGGGTCCGTATTTCTGCCTACAAGAAATCCCATTCATTTGAAAGGTGAACTGACTGCACAACCAAATCATGTTCAATAAATTCAGCAAGGGAAGTTAATTATCCCAGAATCAAAGAATGAGAATTCCTGGCAGTCTCTCTTCCATTAGAGTTTGACATGATGGATTTCAATCAACTGTACAATCTATGATTATTTTCATAACCACCCCATCAATCCCACAACTCAACAGCAAGAGATAAAAACAGCCTCACATCCATGCAAACTTTGAAAACCATGTTTCAAGTCATATTTCCAGACTCCAGTGTTGTTTCCAAGTGTTGTGAAAATCATATTCAGCTTTTGGGCTGCGCTGATATTTTGGTTCCACTGCTGGTAATTCAGCCACAATTGTATACAAATTAACTTAATGCAAACTGACTCACTTTGACTGGATAAATATGTCATCCTAACATTGAATTGAGTTTAGCTGGTTAAATTCAGGAGGCAAACAAATAAGACTAAATCCAGATTCATTCGGTTTGGATTTAAAGTTGAATTGATAGCTCATCCTTATAGCTGTGCACTATTTCCGTTGATGGCACTCTTTTAATTGCATAATTGGTACAAACAGAACTTGACGCTCATTATCAGTCACTGAATGCAATCAACTGAGTAAAACATAAGACTTGAAGAATACATTTGAAATAAACCCAGTTGCGATTGCAGTCATATGACAGCACTACCTGTCCACTGTAGTTTCTTTGTTCAATGTTTGCTGTCTTCAACAATGAGGCTTATAATAAAGTGTTATGTAAAAAGATGACTCACCAACGCTGCTCTTTATTCTAAGCCTCCTCTTCAATATTCAGAATTATCATCTTACTCACACTCATTGTTAAAGATATCAGATGCAGAAAAAGACTTTGATCAAGAAAATTCAATTCACGATACTCAAAAACTTGGTCACCCAAAGAAAACGTCAAATGGTCTTGTTTGCTGATTCACAAACTTTTTCAGGCTAGTTGAACCAAAAAGAATGATAGTTTTTGGATACCCACAAGTTGTGGAACTATTGCAAAACAAATTCAAATGGGGAAATCAGTGCAAGACTCTGGGAAAGAGTATTTTGCCCAGATTACTTGGTGCGCCTTGAAAAAAACTCTTCTGTAGTTAATCCTCAAAAAACTTTTCCAATATGGTTACGAATGACTGCCCTGATATAACCTACGTATAAACTATATATGTGACACCTATAGTTTTCTGTAACTCAGAGCATTGTGCAAGAAGGTGGTGTTAAAATAACTAAAACATGCTGCAGTTAATTGAGGAAGGGGTTGTTGTTATTCTGAAATTTTCTTGTGTTGCAGTGATATAGGCATATTAGATGTCTCAGTCTTGTCCAATAGGCGGCCCATAGGTCACAATAGAATTTTGCAAGGACAAACAAATCTTGGTTAAAAATATCGGCCAGTGGAACTGGAAGATTTTGAAAGGAGTGTTCCTCCAATAAAAGAGTATTTCACTCCTGTATTTACCTCTGATAGGTTCACTTGTAAGCCTATCAGCAGCAAACATAGACGAGGAACACTCTGTTCTTGGAAGAGCAATGAGCAGTGCAAGAGTATCTTCACTCAGCCTGAGACCTTGGGCTGCAACCGACATACTGTGTGACAGGGTTCCAGAGAGATGGCAAATCACGGTTCAGATATGCAGGGGGGATCAAGTGGCCTGTCAGCACAGGAGTAGACTGGGGGGTGTGGAGCAGCAGTGTTTGTAGCAACAGCACAGCCTGGACAGCTGGAGTGTTAGACTGGACGTGCATTGGCACCTTCACAGCCGTATTGCTTGCACAGTGGTAACTGGCTGCATGAATGACTGACTGGGGCCAAGTTGGGAAGTAATTCATAGAAACATAGAAAATAGATGCAGGAGTAGGCCACCTGGCTCTTTGAGCCTGCACCACTATTCAATATCATCATGGCTGATCATGCAATTTCAGTATCCCACTCCTACTTTCTCTCCAAACTCATTGATCTCTTTGGCCACAAAGGCCACATCCAGCTCCCTTTTGATTATATCTAACGAACTGGCCCCAACAGCTTTGTCAGTGGTAGAGAATTCCACAGGTTCACATGTTTTAAGTCAATCACTGATAGTTGCATGGTCATGCTTACGAAGATGAGCTTTCAATTCTGGATTTATTGGTGAAAAATTAAATTCCACCAGCTGCCATGGTGAAATTTGGACCCATATCCACAGAGCACAAACCTGGACCTCCAGTGGCATTACAAGGAAGCCACAACATCTCCTTAATATGTGCATATACACATTAAAACATTAAACCTCGCAAAAGGTGCCACTTCAGAAAAGTGATATGACGTGCAATTATTCATGATTGTAAAAACAAGAATTTTGGTGTCACTTTCATATAAGTTTAAACATTTTCTGTTGGATTGTTGCAAGAATATGCAGCACAGTAATAGGCCAATCAGTCCAAATAATCTTTATAAAACTAAGACAGTCACTCATAAATCCAGTCAGGACTTCAGGAGAAATATCTGGTCAAAACACAGAATTTGCTGTCATGAATCGCACGGTGGCTCAGTGGTTAGCACTGCTGCCGCACACCGCCAGGAACCCAGGTTCGATTCCACCCTCAGGCGACTGCGTGAAGTTTGCACATCGTCCCCATGTCCAAAGATGTGCAGGCTAGGTGAATTGGCCATGCTAAATTGCCCATAGTGTTCGGGGATGTGTAGATTAGGTGAGTTACGGGGGATGGGTCTGGGTGAGTTGTCTGAGGGTCGGTGTGGGCTTGTTGGGCTGAAGGGCCTGTTTCCTAGTTGAGTCAATGAGCATAGAGATAGGGAAGGAAAAGCAAGATAAATGGATGAGGGAGAAAAGAAGGAAATATTGAAAGGGTAAGGTGAAGAAGGCAGCAGAAGGATTCTTTAGAACACAAACATTGCTGGTTGTGTGACGTAAGTTATATCTCACATCATTTACGATGGAAGAGGTGGAATTAGGATAGCATTTATGAACTGTCAAAACACCAATACACTACTTTACTTGCAGGTTGCAGCCCATGTTTGGTTTGCACTTTGAAATGAAAATCTTCTGAAATGTCTAGTTTCACACATACTTAGCATCCTTTCGGGGTTTAAGCATGTGGTTGATAATTTCACTTTTCAGGCAAGTTAAAAATGGCATTTTTTAATTCACTCATGGGATGCGGGGGTCGCAGGCTAAGCCAGTAGTTATTGCCCAAACCAAGTCACCCTTGACAAGATGGTGAGCTGCCATCTTGAACCTGTTGTGATTCGAACAAGATCAGCCAGGTGGACCTCATAGACCATGAGTTCCCTGATTGGGGCTGTGAACCTGGTCCAATCAGCGAGCCTTGGCTGACAGATAGAAACATGAGTATCAGGGGTCCTGTTCACTCTGAGAACTGGCCCTGAGACAGTTGGATCAGTATCAAGGACTTACCATGTGGAAATAAAAGGTGACTTGGGAACAGAATATGGACTTCTGTGGAGTTATTTCAGTGGGAAGAGGGAAAAGCATGCTCCTCGAGGAATTTGCTCATAACAGTCACCTTTCAGTAGAGGTAATTATAAAATGGCTGCCTGTGTGAAATCCATATCAAATATTCAGAGGTTTTTCAGGAAGATCGAGGGACTATGAAAGGAGCCAAGACCGCCTTGCATATTGACCAGGAAGCAATTCTACGATTTTGCAAGGCTTGCCCAGTGCCATCTGTCTCACAGACAAAAGTAGAGGCAGACATCAGGAGGCTGGAAAATGAAGGAATAATCAAACCAGTCCAATTTGAAGAAAAGTACCGATTGCAAAGTCTAATGGGCCGGTTTGACTTTGTGCAAATTTTCAACAAACAGTAAACCACTTTTTGCAGGTGGATAAATACCCCATTTATACACAAGGCTGGCAGGAAGGCTATCCTTCACAAAGCTGGACACAAGTCATGCAAACTTGCATTTGCAGTTAGATGAGAATTCTCTGAAGTATGCTGCAATAATATCCCTCAGGGTTTGTACCAATATACGAGACTGCCATTTGGGGTATCGTCAGTCTATGCAATTTTTCAGCAGACAATTTTACAAGGTCACCATTTATCTAGATGACATGCTAATAACAGGGAAGATCAATGAAGAGCATTAAGAAAACTTGGACATAGTCCTTAGACATTTCTCCAAGGCGGGCATATGCCTTAGAACAGAAAGGCATTCCAGGCACCTCAAATGACCTACTTGGGCCACAGAGTCAACAAGACCAGGTTACACCTGTTGGAAGGTAAAGTGAGGGTGATCGAAGGTGCCCTGGCTCCCACTTCTGTACCGGAGGTTAGGCCTTTCTTTAGCTGGTGAATTATTACTGTAAGTTCAGCCATAACCTGGCCTCCATCCTGGCAACTTTGCATTAACTTGTCAAAAAAGGTTAGCCTTGGAAATAGTCGCACAGCCAAGCCATGGCTTTCAGGGAAGTGCAGGAACAGCTGGTGGTTTTGGGTGAAACATAAGGGCCACTACAATCGGAACTGAAACTTTCTGTACCATGAGATACCATATCTCAGTATCATATTTTTCTGGGGAGCATGAGCGATTGTTCTGAGCAAAGGTGGTGAGTGGACACTGACTGAACTCTGCCAGGGTTACCTAGAGGTTTCCAAAATGAAGATGTTAGTGAGAAGTTATGGCTGATGGCTATCTTGAAACTGTAGTGATTCTAACAACGTCAGCCAGGTTGACCTCATAGAACATGAGTTTCCTGATGGGACAGTTAACCTGGTCCAATCAGGGAGCCCTGGCTGACAGATAGAAACAGGAGGGTCAAGGGTTCTGTACACTCTAAGAGTGGCTCTGAGGATGCTGGACCAGTGTAAAGTACTATGCACGTGTAAATAAAGGGTGACTTGGTGATGGGATACCAGCCTCTGTGGAGTTATTTCAGAATTGCTGTCGTCCATGTGCTGGGATGGAATTCCAGGATTCTGATCCAACAACACAAGTAAGGATGGTGAGTGGCTTGGGGAGGGCAGGGGGGTGCTTACATGAGATGGTGTTCCCATGTATTTGCTGTCCTCGTCCTTCTCCATGAAAGTGGTCATGGATTTGGAAGTTTCTGTCTAAGGAGCACCTTGTCAATGAATGTTACAACTGAGCATCGGTGGTGGAGTGAGCGCATGCTCGTGGACATCATGCCATCAAGCTTGCTGCTTGGTCTTGGATGGTGTGAAGCTTCTCGAGCGTTGTTGGAGTTGCACCCATCTAGGCAAAAGCAAAGTATTCCATCACACTCCTGACTTGTGTCTTAAAAATGATGGTCAGGCTTAGAGTCAGGTGGTGGTTATTCAATCCAAGGTTCCTCGCCTCTGACCTGCACTTATAACCACTGTATTCATATGGCTAGTCTAGTTGAACTTCTGGTCAATAGTAGGCCCCCGCCCCAGTCCCTGACTTCTGATAGTGAGAGATTCAGTGATGGTAACATCATTGAAAGTCATGTGGCAATGGTTAGATTGCTTCTTATTGGAGATAGTCATTGCCTGGCGTTTGAATGGCATGAATGATAGTTGCCACTTTTCAGCCCAAGTTTGGCTACTGTCCAGGTCTTGCTCCATATGGACATTGATGATTTCAGTATATGAGTAGTCGCAAATTGCGTGGAAGATGATGCCGTCATCATTCGTCACCACTTCTGGCCTTATGACAGAGGGAAGATCATCCATGAAGCAGTTGAAGATGGTTTGGCCTTGGACAGAGTGTGCTTCTCCTGATAACAATAACATAAATGTTTGTAAAAAAAAATGTATGTTCAACTGCACAGTACAAAACCACAGCCTAACGAGCATTAAAATCTATTCAAACCAACATGTGTCCATCAGTTATTTTACAACAGATTGTTCTGTACTAATCACTGCTTGATGACTTGTGATTATTCATGATAGTAAAAACTAGAACATCTGTATCACTTATAATATAGTAATGTTTACATCACACAGATAAAGCTTGGGAATTTATTTCACTGCAGCTTCAATGGATGAAAGCACATAACATTGCATCCTATTCTGCTTTTCCAAATGCTCCAGCTTTGCAGCCCTTTAACGTCGCTGGTGACCGAGCAGTTATAAATTTGGAAAAGGTTGAAGAATCCAAAAACATCACTCCCAAATTCTAAGTATGTTTATCATCAGACAAGCCAACATGGAGTTATTCATGTTCTGTGAGAACCAATTTTACAGGCAAACTTACTTGTGCATCTCATTAAAACTTAGAACTTCAACCACTTCAGAGATTGCTGCTAAACTGTTTTAACTAGCCTGATTGGAGGCAGAACGTTATTCTTGTCTCGCCCTCCAACTGTACTGTTGACGATGTACTTCATTTGTGGATATTGGCTGAAAAAGACTATTGTCCTTGAAGAAGAGAAGCTCAGAGAAGACACAACAAAAACATTCAGAATCATGAGGGTTCTGGACTGAGACAACAGGAATAGCTGTCAAAGGGCCAAGAACAAGACATATTTCAAGTGATTGGCAAAGGAGGCAGAAGAAGCAAAAGTGGCAAGATGAAAAACATTTAGACGCATCAAGTGGTTAAGGTCTGGAGTGTACTGCCTCAGGGTGTGGTGAAGGCAGACTCAAATGAAGCAATCAAAGGGGAATTATACTGTTATCTGCAAGGAAGAATATGCAGGGTGATGGGGAGAACATGGGAGAATGGCACAATGCAAACTGCTCATTTGGACAGTCAGTACAGACCTGATGGGCCAATTGACCTCTTCCTTCAGTTGACCAATGTGCGTTTCTGGGATTGCAAATAACTCTGGGGCCACTGCCTTGAAATTGATTTGTCATACCATTATCCGTCCATTCAGATTTTCAGCAGGGATGGAAAGGGCCTTGAAAGTTCAGCACAAATCTACATGTGTTCAACAACTCTCCAACTTTAGTTCAATTCCTCCAGCTTAAAACTTTGGAGGGATTGACAGATATTCACAGGTATTTACTTTTATTTTTTGTTCAATTTGTTGGATGTGGGCATTGATGGCTAGGCCAGCATTCATTGCCCTCCCCCAATTGCCCTGAGAAGGCAGAGGTAATTTGCCTCCTTAAAGCAATGCAGTCCTTGGGGCCCAGGGAGAAGGGATACACATTCTGCGAGGAAGGGATTTACAGAATTGTGACCTAGCAACCATGAAACAATGGTCAAGTACTTCCAAGTCAGGAAGATATGTAGCTTGGAGGGCAAGTTGCAGATCGTGTTCCCATACATTTGCTGCCCTTGTGCTTCTAGGTGGCGGAAGTTGTGGGTTTACACAGAGCTATCAAAGGAGCTATGGTGCATCTTGTTGTGGTATTCACTACTGCCACTGTGCATCATTGTTAAAGGCCTGCCACTCAAGTGTCTGCCTCATGGAATCATCTTATCGTAGAATCTCTATAGTGTGGAAACAGGCCCTTCGACCCTCTGAAAAGCACCCCAACCAGAGCCATCACCCGTAATTTGCAATTCCCATGGCTAACACATCTAGTCTGCACATTCCTGAACACTGAACAGGCGGTTTAGCATGGCCAATCCATCGAGCTTGCACATCTTTGAACTGTGGGAGGAAACCGGAGCACCTGGCGGAAACCCTTGCAGGCACAAGGAGAATGTGCAAACTCCACAGAGACAGTCACGCGAGGGTGAAATCGAACCTGGGTCCCTGGTACTGTGAGGCAGCAGTGCTAACCACTGAACCACCATGCTGCTTTGAACTGGATAATGTTGAGTTTCTTGCACATTATGGACGCAGCACTCATCCAGACAAGTAGAATACCTAACTTATGCCTTGTTGATGGGGGCACAGTCATTGAGGATATAAGAGAAAAGAACAGAATCCCAAATTCTGACCTGCTCTGTCGCCATGTCTTTACGTGGCTGATCCTGTTCAGGTTCAGGTCAATGGCAACCCTTAGTACCTTGATAGTAGGGGTTTCATTCTTTGGATGGCAAGGAGCGATAGATACATTCTCTCTTATCAAAGACAGTCATTGCCAAGTACTTGTGTGACATGAATGTTACTTTCCACTTAATAGCCCGAGCCTTGGCATTGTCCATGTCTTGCTGCATTTTTCGCAGACTGCTGCAGGAACTGAGGTGTCACGAATCTATGTGTTCAATGTTGTGCAATCATTAACGAACATCCCCTCCTGAGCTTATGAGAAGGAAAGGTCATTCATGAAGCAGCTGAAGATGGTTGAGCCCAGAATGCTACCCTGAGCAACTCATGTAGAAATGCCCTGAGGATAAGATGACGGGCCCACAATTTTCCATTGTGCTTGGTATGACTCCAATCAGCAGAAAGTCTTCCCCACTGCTGTCATTATGATAAACAGCTCAGGAATGATAGTGCAGTCAGGTAGGTGTGTTCAATAGAGGAGATCATCTCAAAAATCATATGATCCCCACACAAGAAAAATTACACTGCAGCATTGGTACCTGCAGAATAATTTCAGCATTGCAGTGGAGGCAAAAATATATATAACAAAGGTATTTAAACTGTAACTTCTAAATTATAAATAATTCAATTCCTGACGGCTACTTAAAGCTTCAAATGTGTATCGAAATGGCACCTAATCATTTCATTTTTAGATTCTCCACAAATCTCCATATGCTGTTTTCCAGAGCATCATTAGCAATATAAAACATCTTAAGGGCTCATTACTTTGTATAAACATTACTTAAATGTATTGCAAAGGCAGTGTTGTGGAGATGTTTAAATGCTATGGAACGGACTTATTTTCGTTCAATTCCACAAAATATTAAATATGATAAATGCAAAGTAGTACTTATTGATCAGAAGAATAGGAAAGAATGAACAGGCAGTGTTCTTTTCTTGAGAAACTAAAAAAAAACATTGTGGAATAACCAAATAGTGATATTTAAAAGTCAGCAATTTCAGATGAATGTGCAAAATCTGATCCTCATGGGACAAAGGCTGTATGGGTTGAGGATTTTCCAGCACTCTGGACAAAGTAAAATCAAGTGGCCTATGTGAGATCAAATTGCTGCAGTAAAAGCAATAAAGTTTAAATAATGTATAGTGCCAAATGCAATAACAAGTCCTGTGTGCCACTGCCAACTGGTGTGTGGGCGTATTGTCCCAGAATGTCCAGATTTCCTTCAACTGAATATCAGGTGGAATATATTCAAAAACATCTGTCTTGTGGCAGTCAGATTTTGGATATTCAACCTTTATAAGTTAGGCACCAAGAAATCTAATGGGGAAATTTAACAGAAACTTCTTCACCCAAACAGCACTAAGAATGTGGATCTCTTTCCAAAGTGCGTGGTTGAAGGAAATGATATTGATGCATTTCAAGGAAACTAGACAAGCATATAACAGCAGTGAATTGGTGGTCATGATCATTCATGATTTAGATCAGAAAATATGGGTGCAGGCCCAAGGGAAGCATGGACTGTGTGAGTTTAGTGATCTGTTTCTGTCATGTATCTTCTATGTCATCCTCTGTAAAGATCTCACGATCCAGACTTCAACGCACTTCAAATTGGTAACAAATTTTTTTGCCAACTTTTCTTCTATTGCTCTATTACACAAGAGAGTTCATAAGCAGCTTAAAACTTGATGTCAGTGGGATCCACATGAGTTGTATAACGTTGGCCACACAATCCACCATCAATATCTCCCCACTGTCAACTAGTGGGAGTGACTGCTCTCAAGTGGTTCCATTCTTATCTATCCAAACCAGAGAATCCCTTGCAACGCCTTCTCTTCCTGACTCCTGCACCACTGCGTTTGGTATTTCCCAAGGCTCTGTTGTTACTCCACCTTCTGTTTCATGTTCACATGCCATCCCTCAGCAGGATAAAGATACAAACAAACTAAGAGCAGAGTAGGCCATTCAGCCACATGGACCTGCTCTGCCATTCAATAAGATCAAGGCTGATCAGTTTATGTTTTGAATTCCACATTCCTATCAATTCCTCAATAACTTATGGTTCCTTTGCTTCACAAAAATCTATCTCCCTCTGCATTAAAACAATTTCATGACTCTGCGTCTTCCTCATTCTGAGGCAGAGTTGTACAGTTATACAACTCTCAGAAAGAAGACGTTTCACCTCATACTGGTCATGAAAAAGGGACACCTAATTTTTAAACAATGCCCCTGGTTCTGGGCTCAACCACAAGAGGAAACATTCGTTCCTTATCCATCTTGTCAAGACCTTCAATACCTTATATCCTTCAATCAAATCATCCTTCACTCTTCTAAACTCTAATGGAAACAAGAAGAGCCAGTCTAACCTTTCCTCAAAAGACAACCCACTCATTCCAGGCTGTTAAAAAGAATCCGGCAGGAAATGCAGGAGTCCCCTGGGGTCCCTCTCACAAATCAGCTTTGGAAGTTTATGAGGGCACTGATTCCTCAAGAAGTTCAGATCGAGTCAGGCTTCTGGGACCACAAATGGCCTGACTATAAAGGAAGGGAGGAAGAAGACAGCAAAAACGGTAGTGATAAGGGATTCATTGGTTAGGAGAACACACAGACATTTTTACAGCTGTAGATGTGACTCCAGGATGGTGTGATGCCTCCCTGGTACCACGGTCAGGGATGTCACTGAGCAGCTGCAGGGCATCCTGAAGAGGGGAGGGTGACAAGGTAGCAGTTGTAGTACACATTGGTACCAACGTTATAGATAGAATGAGTGATGAGGTCTTGGATCAAGAATGTAGGGAGTAACGTAATAAACTAAAGAGCAGCACTTCAAAGGCTGTAAAATCTGGATTACTCCCGGTGCTCATGCAAGCAAGCATAAAAATACGAGAGTGGCTCAGGGGTTGGAACAGAAGTGAAGGTTTTAGATTCCTGGATCACTGACACTGTTTCTGAGAAAGGTGGGGCCTATACAAGTGGTCTGCACCTGAACTGGAATGGGACAAACAGTGTTGCAGTTTGCTAAAACTATTGGGAAGAATTTAAAGTAGTTTGGCAAGGGGAGGGGGCACTGTTAGTACAATAGGGACACAACACACTATAGTCAAGGAACCAAGGCACAGGGAGTTCAGCCACGTTGAGTTTCTGAGGAGTAAGGAGAAGCCGAATGGCCTTTGCTTTAATGCTACGATTATTTTAGATTGATAGATGAGCTATGGGTGTGGATTGATACATGGAATTGCGATGTTGTTGCTGGAGATACGGTTAAGGGAGGGACTGGATCGGCAACTCAAAATACGGTCAGGACAAGATAGTGTGTAAGAGGAATCAGTTACTACAGGAAGGAGGAATGATATATTGGAAGGGCTTTCTAATGAGAATAAAAAGGGGGCACTCACTCTGTTAGGAGTTTATTCTTGACCCCCAAATAGTTAGTGGGCAGTACATTGGCACAGGGAGTTCAGCCATGTTGAATTTCAGCTTTTTATATCAACTTGCAGAAGGTCCAACAAGAGATGTTGCAGTGCTGGACCTAATTCTGGGGAATAAAACTGCACAGGTGATCAAGATTTCAGTGGGACAGTGGGACAGCATTTTAGTGATAGCGACCAACACACCAGGTGTTTAGTGTGTCTGTGTGTGCATATGAGCGTGTGCGTGTGTTCCAAATGTTATGCAAATACAAGCCCAGTATGTTTGCTTAAGGGTGAAATGTAGGTACGACAAGCCCTGACAACCTTGGGTGTCTGAAAATATTTAGGACTGGAAAAAGGGATAAAGAGAGGTTTTTAACAGATACAAAGGGAGAAAATCAGTGGAGATCATGGGTGAGGGAATCCCATTTATTCTGCAAGTATATCACGTGGAAGAGAGTAACCACGCAAAGAGTGGGACCCATTAGAGACCAAAGGAGCAATCTATAACCGAATGATGCCATGATGTGGAAAGAAGCCAGGAGACTTTGTCAACTTGTTAAATGAGTGTCCCATATCTGTCTTCATTTTGGAGAAGCAGGATGTAGTACAGAATTCGGGAAGAAGGACTTTTGAGGTTTTTGCACCATTTAATACAGATTGTGAGGAAGTCTTGGAGATTTGGCAGCTTAAAAAATCTCCAGGTCCACATGAGTTGTGTCCCAGGCTGCTTTGGGAGACAGAGGAGGAAATTACAGGGGCTCAGACACAAATTTTTAATTCCTCTCTCACTATAGGGGAGGTGCGATAGATTTGGAGTACAGCTAATGTGACTTTAGTGGGTCTGTGTGTGCATATGAGCGTGTGCGTGTGTTCCAAATGTTATGCAAATACAAGCCCAGCATGTTTGCTTAAGGGTGAAATGTAGGTAGAGATAAACCAGGGAATTACAGACTAGTGAGTCTCATACAGTGGTTGGTAAATTTTTGGAGAAAATTATGAAGGAGAGAATTCATGTCTACTTGGAGACATGAGGTTTTATCAGGGATAGTCAGCATGGCCTTGTCAGAGGGTCATGCCTAACAAATTTGATTGAACTTTCAAGGAGGTAACCAGATATGTAGATGAGTGTAGTGCAGTTGATCCATCTTATGTGGATTTAAGTCAATTTAACACTGAAATATGCAAGATGATGCACTTTGGAAGAAGCAACAAAACAAGGAAGTACTCAAAGAATGGCAGGGCACTAGGAGGCTCAGAGAAATAGAGGTTCTTGGGGTGCCTGTCCACAGAACCCTGAAGTTAACAGACAAATTAATGAAGCAGTTCAGAGGGCATAAGGCACTCGTCTTTGTTGGCCAAGGCATAGATTATAAGAGGAAAGGGCGTTAGTGTTTTTGTACAAGGCTTCGGTTCGGCCACATCTCGAGGATGATGTGCAGTTCCGGTCACCACACTACAGGAAGGATGTGACTGCACTGGAGGGGGTTGCAGACAAGATTCATCAGGATGTTGCCTGGGATGGAGTAGTTTAGCTATGGAGAGATTCTGGATAAGCTCAGGTGGTTTTCTTCAGAGAAGGCTGACAGGGGACCTGACAGAGATGTTTAAGGCTATGAGGGGCATGGACAAAGATAGAAAGCAACTGTTCCTCTTAGGTGAAGAGTCAATAACAAAGGGGCACAATTTTAAGGTGGATGGCAGGAGGGTTAGAGGGAATTAGAGGAAAACAAGTTCACCTAGAATCTGGAATGCACTGCCTGGGAGGATAGTTGAGGCAAGAAACTTCACAACCTTTAAAAACAAATTGAATAAGCACGAGGAATGTCATAATAATACACAACAAAGAACTGCAGATGCTGGAGATCTGCAACAAAAACAGAAAATGCTCAAGAAACTCAGCAGGACTGGCAGCAACTGGGATCATAAAAAGTTAAAGTTTTGATTCGGTAACTCTTCATTGGAACTGACAGCAGCAAGGCAATGTGGTATTTATGCTGAAGACGGTGAAATGGGGAGGAAAGGTGGTTTGCAGAGAGGTGGAGACAAAGCTAATAGAGTGAGATAACAAAGGGATCGGCAGACAAGGCATTGTTGATAGTAAGGAATAGCAAGAACTGCAGCTGTTGGAGTCAGAGACAACACAGTGTGGAGTTGGAGGAACACAGCAGGCCAGGCAGCATCAGAGGAGTAGGGAAGTTGACGTTTCGGGTCAGGACCCTTCTTCAGAAAAGAAGAAAAAGCTGAATAAGTGATAATGAGAGTTGAGAGTCGGAGAGAATGATTAGGTTGTGCTGAAAAGAACCTATGTGAAGACAGGACCAGGGTGCGTGGGAGGGCAAAAACCGATGGAAGAACATAATTAGGCTGTAAAGTTATTGAACTCAATGTTGACTCCCAGATGCTGCAGAGTCTCCAAGCAGAAAATGAGATGCTGTTCTTCGAGCTTATGCTGAGCCTCACTGCAGAAGTGCAGCAGGCCTGAGATAGAAATGTTGGCATGGGAACAGGCTGCTGTCTTGAAGTGGCAGACAACTGGAAGTCTGGGATCATTTTTACAAACAGAACGAAGGTGTTCTGCAAAGAAATCACCCAGTGTGTTTCATTTCTCCAATGCAGAGAAGACCAAAGTGTGAGCAGTAAATATAGCAGTAAATTTTTGCTTCACCTAGAAAATACGTCAGGAGCCCTGAATAGTGAGGACGGAGTAAGTAAAGGGGCAGGTGTTACACCTGATTGTATGGGATGGAGCTACGGGGTTGTGGGTAGGTGTTGAGAGTGGAGGGGGAGTAGACCGAGAACTCCCAGAGGGAACAGACTCTGCAGAATGCTGACAAGGGCGGGAGAGCAGGGAAATATGGATCTGGTTGTAGCATCTTGTTGTAGGTGGTGGAAGTAGAAGCTTACGAACATTCAAATGCAGGGGATGGTGCAATGGCAAATGAGGATTGGAGGACCCTATCTTTAATATGGGAGGGAACATAGAACATAGAACAGTACAGCACAGTTCAGGCCCTTCGGCCCACGATGTTGTGCCCAACTTTTACCCTAATTCTAAGGTCTAACCTCCACCCCGACCTTATACTATCATCCATATGCCTATCTAATAGCCGCTTAAATGCCCCTATTGATGCCAACTCCACTACCCTCTCCGACAATGCATTCTACACCCCTACCATTCTCTGAGTAAAGAACCTACCTCTGACGTCTCCCCTGTATCTACCTCCACTCACTTTAAAATTATGTCCCCTCGTAATAGCTACCTCCACCCGAGGAAAAAGTCTCTGGCTATCCACTCTATCTATACCTCTGATCATTTTGTACACCTCTATCAAGTCACTTCTCATCCTTCGTCGTTCTAAAGAGAAAAGCCCTAGCTTTCTCAACCTTTCCTCATATGACCGTCCCTCCATTCCAGGCAACATCCTGGTAAATCTCCTCTGCACCTTTTCCAACGCCTCCACACCTTTCCTGTAATGAGGCGACCAGAACTGGACACAATACTCCAGGTGAGGCCGAACCAGGCTTTTGTATAGCTGGAGAATAACGTCACGGCTCTTGAACTCAATCCCTCTATTAATGAAAGCTAACACATCACACGCCTTCTTAACTCTATCCACCTGGGTGGCAGCTTTCAGGGAACTGTGAACATGAACCCCAAGATCTCGTTGCTCCTCCACGCTGCCAACAATCTTTCTGTTAACCCTGTATTTTGCTTTCAAGTTTGTCCTTCCAAAATGAATCAGCTCACACTTTTCAGGGTTAAACTCCATCTGCCACTACTTAGCCCAGTTCTGCATGCTATCAATGTCCCTTTGTAACCTAGAACAGCCCTCCGCACTGTCCACAACGTGACCCATCTTCGTATTGTCCGCGAACTTGCTAATCCACCCTTCCAATCCTTCATCCAAATCATTTACAAAAATCACAAATAGAAGAGGACCCAGAACAGATCCTTGTGGTACACCACTCGTAACTGAGTACCATGTTGAATATTTTCCGTCCACTAACACCCTTTGTCTTCTAAGGGTCAGCCAATTCTGAATCCAATCTGCCCCATTTCCCCCTATCCCATGCCTCCTTACCTTCTGTATGAGCCTACCATGGGGAACCTTATCAAACGCCTTACTTAAATCCATGTATACCACATCCACTGCTCTACCTTCATCCACGTGTTTGGTCACCTCTTCAAAGAATTCAATAAGGTTTGTGAGGCATGATCTACGCCTCACAAATCCACGCTGACTATCACGAGTCAAACTGTGCCTTTCCAAGTGATCATAAGTCCAATCTCTTAGACCCCTTTCCAATAATTTGCCTACCACTGACGTAAGACGAACTGGCTTGTAATTTCTGGGGTTATCCCTATTCCCTTTTTTGAACAAGGGAATGACGTTTGCCTCTCTCCAATCTTCCGGCACTATACCCGTGGACAGTGAGGATGAAAAGATCATTGCCAAAGGCCCGGCGATCTCTTCCCTCGCTTCCCATAGAATCCTTAGATAAATCCCATCAGGCCCAGGGGACTTATCTATCTTCAACTTCCACAAAATTCCTAGCACATCTTCCTTACGAACATCGACCGTCTCTAGCCTACCAGCCTGTTTCACACTGTCCTCCTCTACAACTCAGTCCCTCTCAGTTGTGAATACCGAAGAAAAGTATTCATTAAGGACCTCTCCTATCTCTTTAGGCTCCGTGCACAAATTCCCTTTACAATCCTTGATTGGCCCTACTCTTTCTCTGGTCATTCTCTTATTCCTCACGTACACGCAAAAAGCCTTGGAGTTTTCCTTGATCCTATCTGCCAAGGTTTTCTCATGTCCCGTTATAGCTCTTCTAAGCTCTTTCTTCAGTTCCTTCCTGGATAACTTGTATCTCTCTAAAGCCTTTTCTGTTCCTTGTTTCCTAAACCTTATAGAAGCATCCTTCTTCCTCTTAACCAGTCGTTCGACCTCTCTTGAGAACCAAGGCTCCCTCACTCGACCGCATCTTCCCTGCCTGCTAGGGACAAATATATCGAGCACACGCAGTATGCATTCCTTAAACAATCTCCACATTTCAATAGTGCTCTTCCCTGACAGCATCTGTTCCCAAATTATGTTATCCAGTTCTTGCCTAACACAATTGTAATTACCCTTCCCCCAATTATAAACCTTACCCTGCTGTATGTACCTATCCTTTTCCATGACTATTGTAAAAGTAACAGAGTTATGATCGCTACCGCCAAAATGCTCTCCTACCAACAGGTCTAACACTTGGCCCAGTTCATTGCCAAGCACCAAATCCAAAGTGGCCTCTCCTCGCGTTGGAGATAGTAGGAACTGCAGATGCTGGAGAATCCGAGACAACAAGGTGCAGAGCTGGATGAACACAGCAGGCTAAGCAGCATCATAGGAGCAGAAAGGCTGACGTTTCGGGCCTAGACCCTTCATCAGAAACGGGGGAGGGGAAGGGGGTTTTGAAATAAATAGGGAGAGAGGGGGAGGCGGATAGAAGATGGATAGAGGAGAGGATAGGTGGAGAGGAAACAAACAGGTCGAAGAGGCGGGGATGGAGCCAGTAAAGGTGAGTGTAGGTGGGGAGTTAGGGAGGGGATAGGTCAGTCCAGGGAGGACGGACAGGTCAAGGAGGCGGGATGAGGTTAGTAGGATGGAGATGGGGGTGCGGCTTGAGGTGGGAGGGGGGACAGGTGGGAGGAAGAACAAGTTAGGGAGGCGGTGATGAGCTGGACTGGTTTTGGGATGTGGTAGGGGAAGGGGAGGTTTTGAACCTTGTGAAGTCCACATTGATACCATTGGGCTGCAGGGTTCCCAAACAAAATATGAGTTGCTGTTCCTGCAACCTTTGGGTGGCATTGTTGTGGCACTGGAGGCCCAGGATGGACATGTCGTCTGAGGAATGGGAGGGAGAGTTGAAATGGTTGGCGACTGGGAGGTGCAGTTGTTTATTGCGAACCGAGCGTAGGTGTTCTGCAAAGCGGTCCCCAAGCCTCCGCTTGGTTTCCCTGATGTAGAGGAGGCCACAACGGGTACAGCGGATGCAGTATACCACATTAGCAGATGTGCAGGTGAACATCTGCTTGATGTGGAAAGTCTTCTTGGGGCCTGGGATGGGGATGAGGGAGGAGGTATGGGGGCAGGTGTAGCACTTCCTGCGGTTGCAGGGAAAAGTGCCGGGTGTGGTGGGGCTGGAGGGGAGTGTGGAGCGGACAAGGGAGTCACGGAGAGAGTGGTCCCTCCAGAAAGCAGATAAGGGTGGGGAGGGAAAGATGTCTTTGGTGGTGGGGTCGGATTGCAGATGGCAGAAGTGTCGGAGGATGATGCGTTGGATCCGGAGGTTGGTGGGGTGGTACGTGAGGACGAGGGGGATTCTGTTTTGGTTGTTATTGTGGGGAGGGGGTGTGAGGGATGAGTTGTGGGAAATGTGGGAGGCACGGTCGAGGGCGTTCTCGACCACTGAGGGGGGAAGTTGCGGTCCTTGAAAAACGAGGACATCTGAGATGTACGGGAGTGGAATGCCTCATCCTGGGAGCAGATGCGGCGGAGGCGAAGGAATTGGGAATAGGTGATGGCATTTTTGCAGGAAGGTGGGTGGGAGGAGGTGTATTCTAGGTAGCTGTGGGAGTCGTCTCCCCTCCCCCTACCGCAATTTCACTTGAAATACACACAGGCGAGTCTGAGCCGGATGCAGTCACTATGGAATGAGATATGGCTGTGAAAGCAAATCTTGGTAAAGACTTTCTCGAATACTTGGAGAGAAACGAAACTAATGATGGTGAGAAAGAAGAAAGACTAAAATGGAAACTCTGTCAGAGACAGGAGCAGAATTTCTTCAAGATGGTCTTACCTGGAAGAGATGTGGCAGTGTCATAACATAGGCCCATTGCTGTAAAGTGGGAGTAGTGCCGATTTAGTGTAGTTCTTTGTCAGTGCAAATTTGATGGGCTGAAGAGCCTCCTCGCTACAATATCATACCAAAGCTGAGCAGAAAAGACACTGGAACAGCAATGGCAGGAGTTTCTGGGAGTAATGCAAAAATTCATTCTGAGGATAAAGAAACATGGTACAAGAAGGATGAGGCAACCATGGCTGATAGGGGTGTCAGGGATAGTATAAAAGCAAAAGAGAAAGCATACAATGTGGCGAAGGGCAGTGGGAAACCAGAGAACTGGGAAGCTTGCAAAGACCAACAGCGGGCAACAAAAAAAGAAATAAGGAGGGAGAAGATTAAATGCGAGGGTAAGCTAGCCAGTCATATAAAGGAGGATGTAAGAGTTTTGTTAGATATGTAAAGGGCAAAAGAGAGGCAAAAGTGGATACTGACCACTGGAAAATGATACGAGAGAGATAGTAATGGAGAACAAAGAAATGGCTGAGGCACTGAATAATTACTTTGCATCAGTCTTCACAGTGGAAGACAGTAGTAATATTCCAAAAATTCAAGAGTCAGGGGCCAGAGCTGAGTATGGTGGCCATCACCAAGGAGAAGGTGCTAGAAAAACTGAACGGCCTTAAGGTGGATAAATCATCTTGACCAGATGGACTACAACCCAGAATTCTTCAGGAGATAGCAGAAGAGATAGTGGAGGCATTACTGGTGACCTTTCAGGAATCACTTGAATCGGTGGTCAGTGAGGGGGGTCCCCAGACGACTGGGAAATCACTAACGTGACACCCCTGCATAAAAAGGGAGAGAGGCAAAAGCCAGAAAATTATAGGCCGATTAGCCTAACCTCAGTTGTGGGCAAGATTTTGGAGTCCATTGTGAAGGATAAGATTTCAAGCGCATGGTAAAGTAGGGCAAAGTCAGCACAGCTTCATCAAGGGGAGATCATGCCTGACAAATTTGTTGGAATTCTTTGAAGAAATAATGAGCAGGTTAGACCAGGGAGAGCCAATGGATGTTACCTACTTGGACTTCAAGAAGGCCTTTGACAAGGTGCCGCACAGGAGGTTGCTGAGTAAGATAGGGGTCCATGGTGTCAGAGGCAAGGTGCTAGCATGGATAGAAGATTGGCTCTCTGTCAGAAAGCAGAAAGTGGGGTTAAAAGGGTCTTTCTCAGGATGGCAGCCAGTGACAAGTGATGTTCCACAAGGGTCAGTGTTGGGACCACATTTACATTTATATTTATTTATAAATATATATTTATACATTAATGATCCAGGTGAAGGAACTGAGGGCATTCTGGCTAAGTTTGCAGACGATACAAAGATAGGTGGAGGCACAGGTAGAAATGAGGATGCAGGGAGGCTTCAGAAGGATTTGGACAGGTTAGGGGAGTGGGCAAAGAAGTGGCAGATGGAGTACAACATGGGAAAGTGTGACATCATGCACTTGTAAGAAGAACAGAAGCATGGACTATTTTCTAAATGGGGAGAAAATTCAGAAGTCTGAAGTGCAAAGAGACTTGGGAGTTCTAGTTCAGGATTCTCTCAAGGTAAACTTGCAGGTTGAGTCAGTAGTTCGGAAGGCAAATGCAACTTTGGTGTTTATTTTGAGAGAACTTGAATTTCAAAGCGGGGATGTTCTTCTGAGATTCTATAAGGTTCTGGTCAGGCCACATTTGGAGTATTGTGCGCAGTTTTGGGCCCATATCTCAGGAAGGATGTACTGGCTCTGGAGCGGGTTAAGAGGAGGTTCATGAGAATGAAAAGCTTAACATATCAGCAATATTTGAGGACTCTGTATCTATACTCGATGGAGTCTAGAAGATAGAGGGGGGATTTAACTGAATCTTAAAAGAATACTGAACGGCCTGGATAGACTGGATATTGGGAAGATGATTGCATTGTTAGGAGAGACTAGGACCCAATGGCACAGCCTTTGAGGAAAGGGAAGACCTTTTAGAACGAACATGAGGAGAAACTTCTTCAGCCAAAGCATGGTGAATCTATGAAATTCACTGCCACAAAAGGCTATGGAGGCCAGGTCATTAAGTATATTTAAGATGGAGATAGATAGGTTCTTGATTGTCCGTGGGATCAAGGGTTATAGGGAGAAAGCAGGAGAATGGGGTTGAGAAACTTATCAGTCACGATTGAATGGCGGAGCAGGCTCGATTGGCTGAATGGCCTAATTTCTCCTCCCATGCCTTATGGTCTTGCTGTACGACATGAGTTTTCATCCCATCATTTAGATCGGATTCATGCTCCATCTCGCTCTGCAATTAAAGCATCTTTGCTTCAAAGATAGTAGGAACTGCAGATGCTGGAGAATCCGAGACAACAAGGTGCAGGGCTGGATGAACACAGCAGGCCAAGCAGCATCATAGGAGCAGAGAGGCTGACGTTTCGGGCCTAGACCCTTCATCAGAAAAGGGGGAGGGGAAGGGGGTTTTGAAATAAATAGGGAGAGAGTGGGAGGCGGATAGAAGAGGGATAGAGGAGAGGATAGGTGGAGAGGAAACAAACAGGTCGAAGAGGCGGGGATGGAGCCAGTAACGGTGAGTGTAGGTCGGGAGTTAGGAAGGGGATAGGTCAGTCCAGGGAGGATGGACAGGTCAAGGGGGCGGGATGAGGTTGGTCGGTAGGAGATGGAGGTGCGGCTTGAGGTGGGAGGAGGGGATAGTTGGAAGGAAGAACAGGTTAGGGAGGCAGGGACGAGCTGGACTGGTTTTGGGATGCGGTAGGGGGAGGGGAGATTTTGAAACTTGTGAAATCCACATTGATACCATTGGGCTGCAGGGTTCCCAAGCGGAATATGAGTTGCTGTTCCTGCAACCTTCGGGTGGCATCGTTGTGGCACTGCAGGAGGCCCAGGATGGACATGTCGTCTGAGGAATGGGAGGGGGAGTTGAAATGGTTCGCGACTGGGAGGTGCAGTTGTTTGTTGCGAACCGAGCGTAGGTGTTCTGCAAAGCGGTCCCCGAGTCTCCGCTTGGTTTCCCCGATGTAGAGGAAGCCACACCGGGTACAGCGGATGCAGTATACCACATTGGCAGATGTGCAGGTGAACATCTGCTTGATGTGGAAAGTCTTCTTGGGGCCTGGGATGGGGGTGAGGGAGGAGGTATGGGGGCAGGTGTAGCACTTCCTGCGGTTGCAGGGAAAAGTGCCGGGTGTGGTGGAGCTGGAGGGGAGTGTGGAGCGGACAAGGGAGTCACGGAGAGAGTTGTCCCTCCGGAAAGCAGATAAAGGTGGGGAGGGAAAGATGTCTTTGGTGGTGGGGTCGGATTGCAGATGGCGGAAGTGTCGGAGGATGATGCGTTGGATCCGGAGGTTGGTGGGGTGGTACGTGAGGACGAGGGGGATTCTTTTTTGGTTTTTATTGCGTGGACGGGGTGTGAGGGATGAGGTGCGGGAGATGTGGGAGACACGGTTGAGGGCGTTCTCGACCACCGAGGAGGGGAAGTTACGGTCCTTGAAAAACGAGGACAACTGAGATGTACGGGAGTGGAATGCCTCATCCTGGGAGCAGATGCGGCGGAGGCGAAGGAATTGGGAATAGGGGATAGCATTTTTGCAGGAAGGTGGGTGGGAGGAGGAGTATTCTAGGTAGCTGTGGGAGTCGGTGGGCTTGAAATGAATATCGGTTTCGAGGTGGTTGCCCGATATGGAGACAGAGAGGTCCAGGAAGGGGAGAGAGGTGTTAGAGATGGTCCAGGTAAATTTAAGGTTGGGGTGGAAGGTGTTAGTGAAGTGTATGAACTGTTCGAGCTCCTCGTGGGAGCACGAGGCGGCGCCGATACAGTCATCAATGTAACGGAGGAAGAGGTGGGGTTTAGGGCCGGTGTAGGTACGGAAGAGGGATTGTTCCACGTAACCTACAAAGAGGCAGGCGTAGCTTGGGCCCATGCGGGTACCCATGGCTACCCCCTTTGTCTGTAGGAAGTGGGAGGAATTGAAAGAGAAGTTGTTGAGGGTGAGGACGAGTTCGGCTAAGCGGATGAGGGTGTCAGTGGAGGGGGACTGGTCGGGCCTGCGGGACAGGAAGAAGCGGAGGGCCTTAAGGCCATCTGCATGGGGAATGCAGGTGTAGAGGGACTGGACGTCCATGGTAAAGATGAGGTGTTGGGGACCGGGGAATTGGAAGTTCTGGAGGAGGTGGAGGGCGTGGGTGGTGTCACGGACATAGGTAGGGAGTTCCTGGACCAAGGGGGAGAAAATGGAGTCGAGATAGTTGGAGATCAGTTCGGTGGGGCAGGAGCAGGCGGAGACAATGGGTCGACCAGGGCATTCAGGTTTGTGGATTTTGGGAAGGAGATAGAAGCGGGCAGTGCGAGGTTGGGGAACGATGAGGTTGGAGG
>NC_063371.1:12642139-12680597 GCF_021869965.1 Rhincodon typus | reverse complement strand
TGGGGTGGTACGTGAGGACGAGGGGGATTCTTTTTTGGTTCTTATTGCGTGGACGGGGTGTGAGGGATGAGTTGCGGGAGATGTGGGAGACACGGTTGAGGGCGTTCTCGACCACTGAGGTGGGGAAGTTACGGTCCTTGAAAAACGAGGAGAACTGAGATGTACGGGAGTGGAATGCCTCATCCTGGGAGCAGATGCGGCAGAGGCGAAGGAATTGGGAATAGGGGATGGCATTTTTGCAGGAAGGTGGGTGGGAGGAGGAGTATTCTAGGTAGCTGTGGGAGTCGGTGGGCTTGAAATGAATATTGGTTTCTCGGTGGTTGCCCGAGATGGAGACAGAGAGGTCCAGGAAGGGGAGAGAGGTATTAGAGATGGTCCAGGTAAACTTAAGGTTGGGGTGGAAGGTGTTGGTGAAGTGGATGAACTGTTCGAGCTCCTCGTGGGAGCACGAGGCGGCGCCGATACAGTCATCAATGTAACGGAGGAAGAGGTGGGGTTTAGGGCCAGTGTAGGTACGGAAGATGGATTGTTCCATGTAACCTACAAAGAGGCAGGCATAGCTTGGGCCCATGCGGGTACCCATGGCTACCCCATTTGTCTGTAGGAAGTGGGAGGAATTGAAAGAGAAGTTGTTGAGGGTGAGGACGAGTTCAACTAAGCGGATGAAGGTGTCAGTGGAGGGGGACTGGTCGGGCCTGCGGGACAGGAAGAAGCGGAGGGCCTTTAGGCCATCTGTATGGGGAATGCAGGTGTATCGGGACTGGACGTCCATGGTAAAGATGAGGTGTTGGGTACCAGGGAATTGGAAGTTCTGGAGAAGGTGGAGGGCGTGGGTGGTGTCACGGACATAGGTAGGGAGTTCCTGGACCAAGGGGGAGAAGATGGTGTCCAGATAGTTGGAGATCAGTTCGGTGGGGCAGGAGCAGGCGGAGACAATGGGTCGACCAGGGCATTCAGGTTTGTGGATTTTGGGAAGGAGATAGAAGCGGGCAGTGCGGGGTTGTGGAATGATGAGCTTGGAGGCCGTGGGTGGGAGGTCACCTGCGGTGATGAGGTTGTGGATGGTTTAGGAGATGATGGTTTGGTGCTCAGGGGTGGGGTCATGATCAAGGGGGCGGTAGGAGGAGGTGTCGGAGAGCTGGCATCTGGCCTCGGCGATGTCGAGGTCAGTGCGCCGTACTACAACTGCGCCTCCCTTGTCCGCAGGTTTTATGGTGAGGTTGGGATTGGAACGGAGTGCTGCACGTTCTGTGGGGGAGAGGTTGGAGTGGGTGAGAGGGGTGGAGAGGTTGAGGCGACTGATGTCTCGACGGCAGTTGGAGCTGAAGAGGTCGAGGGAGGGTAGGAGGCCTTGGGGTGGTGTCCAGGAGGAGGGGGTGTGTTGGAAGCGGGAGAAGGGGTCAGTAGAGGGAGGGTTAGGTTCACGGTTGAAGAAGTAAGCATGGAGGCGGAGGTGGCGGAAAAACTGCTCTTTGTCCAAGCATGAGCGGTATTCGTTGATCTGTGGGTGGAGGGGGACAAAGGTTAGCCCTTTACTGAGGACTGACCGTTCGTCCTCAGTAAGGGGTAGGTCTGGGGGGATGGTGAAGACTCGGCAGGGCTGGGTGCTAATGTCCCCTCTGGAGCTACTGGCTGTGGAGGCTGTAGGCGGAGCGACGTCGGCGTCGGCTGTGGTCGGAGTTGCTTCGGCGTCGGCTGTGGGCGGAGTTGCGTTGGTGGTGGGCGGAGTTGCGTCGGCGTCAGTGGTGGGCGGAGTTGCGTCGGCGGTGGGTGGAGTTGCGTCCGCGTCGGTGGAGTTGCGTCCGCGTCGGTGATGGGCGGAGCGGCGTCGGCAGTGGGGGGAGCGGGGTAGGCGGCGGCAGTAGTGGTGACAGTAGTGGTGACGGTAGTCGCGACTTCAGTGTCGGTGGTGTTGGTCTCGGAAATGAAGGCGGTGGCAACGGCAGCGATGGTGTTCGCTGTCCCGGAAGTGGGGAACCCGGCGGTGGCGGATGTGACGTCATCTGTGGGTTCCCCGATAGTGGCCACATGGCCAATGGTGGCGGACCCATTGTGGGGAAGGTCCTGGGTGCGGCTGGGGATTTGGGGGGTGGAGGAGGCCCGTTTTGGGTGGTAGGCACCAGTAAGTTTACTGTACTTACGGTTTTTAGTGTCGAATAAAGCCGAGTAGAATTGTGAGTTCAGGTTGTGGATCCTACGAAGAATAAAAAACAGGAGAGGTCCTTTGCAGGTCTGGGAGAGGGAGGCTCTGAGCTGGGGTAGGCTTGATTGTAGTGCCAGGAGATGCCGGCGCATTGCTGCGAGTGTGTTTTTCAGGAGTCGCAGGGAGAAACGCTTCTGAAGGATCTCAATGCCATGAGTGTAGATATTGTCACGGTTGGGGCCAAATTGGGAAGGCTTGAATGTGGATTGTAGTCCATTGGGGATGATCTGGTTCCGCAGGCAGGTGCTAAGGAAGGTGATGTGGCTGTAGTACCTGGTTTGCTTCAGGACATGGTCGAGCAGTTTCAGGGCCGAAGAGATTACGAGAGAGTTGCAGTGGGAGAGAGATCCCCTGAGGTTTGTCCGGAGGGAGGAGGGTAACTTCTTCAGGCTAGGCATCCTTAGAAGAGGCTTCGCAGTGGGGTTAAAATTGAATCAGAGATAGTAGGAACTGCAGATCCTGGAGAATCTAACTACTTGGAGCGTGAAAAAGATTTTTCTCACATCACTTTAAATCTATGGCCTTTCATTTTTTTTTCCTTTTACGAGTGGAAATAGCTTCTCCATTCCTACTTTGACGAGCGGGCTCATGACTTTGAAACTACCCCAAACATCTTCAATGTATCCTGAGAACTTAAGTTTGTCACTCTTGGAACTATCATTGTCAATCGCTTCTGCACTCTCTCCAATGTATTCACATCTTTTTAATAAAGCAGTGTTTCCTTGATGAATCACAAATAAATATTCTGGTTTTCTCATGGATGATCAAATTGTCTTGTTCCAGGTTTAGCTTGATACTGGTTTTAAAAAAATTCTGCAAGGATTTCTTGACGGAGTCCAACTCTGCCCAAGAGCTAAATATTCCTGCAGTAAAGGAGGTTACACTTTTTTTTTGTTCATAAAGATGGAAAAAGCATTCTTTCCTGTTACAAAAAAAGGCTGAATCTTATCAGGAATCAGCTGAGTTAACTTTTGTTGGGTTTCATGGACAGGTTCTCTCCAAAAGGCTTCAAACTATTTTTCTAAAATCACATTATGAACTATGCATCACACCACACATCATGCCGCCCAGCTTATCATGTTCTCCCACTCATCGCAGGCAGAGGCCACGGCCGACACCTCCTCAGATTCCTGGCATCAGCGCCATCATTAAAGCACAACCATGCACTTGGTCAAATGGTAGCAGTGCACATCTGCCCTGCAGGGTTTAGTTTATTTGCCCCAGACAAAGTGCAAGGGGACCTGAAGATCCTACTGGACAGGGGTTGCATGCAGGCACTGCTCATGCAGTGTGCCCTAAGGTATCAGTGGCTGATGGAGCACTGGAGGAGTGAGTGGCAAGCTGTAGTCGTCAGGTTACTGTTGTGACTTTCAGGTCAGGAATTGTTGCCACCGGCAGTTGGGAGAATGGGAAACTGCATTTCAATGACTCATTGACATATAACATAGTGAAAATGTAAATTCATGCAAGTCGGCCTCTTGCCGCTCACGAGCAAGAGTCTCATGTCACCATTCAACACTTGTTTGGAAAATGGAATTGTTCTTCTCGACATCAAGAAACTCCTTGGTAGCCATCTCACCTGATTTTCAGAATTTTCTCATCGTGGTCTACCTTGTTCAGGGCTGGGTAGATTCCATTTGTGATTTAATTTTCGTTAATTTTTTTATTTTTTTGTTCAATATTTTAATTTGAGTTCCAAGTTTGCTGACAACACAAAACTAGGTGGGATTGTGAGTGCTGACGAATAAGTAAGGAGGCTTCTGGGCGACTTTGACAAATAGAGTAAATGGCAAATGCGTGGTAGACACAATCAAATTTGGATAACTGTAAGGCTGAATAAATAGCAGTGTATTAGTTAAATGTTGACAGATTGGAAAATGTTGACATACAAAAGTTGATTAACAAAAAATGACTTGGCATATCGGGAGCACAGCGAAGGTCCATCAGCCTGAATCTTGGGATGGCATATTTGTCATAAATAGTTTGTCATATTGGGTTGACTGGGCCTGTATTCACTGGGATTTTGAGGAACAAAAGGGGATCTCATCAAAACATAAAAATCTTTGACAGGGCTGGACAGACTGGATGCAAGGATGATGTTTTGCCTGGCAGAGGATCCATTACAAGGGGTCACGATCTCAGGGTATGCAGTCAGCCATTTTGGACTGACGTAATGAGAGATCTCTTCACTCAGGGGTGGTGGGCCTCAGGAATTCTCCATGACAGAAGGCTGCGGAGGCCAAATCACTGAATATGTTTAAGGAAGAAACAGATAGTTTTCAAGAGGTTGAAAGTGACAAGGAGGTATGGGGAGAAAACAGGAGTAAGGCACTGAGATAGAGAATCAGTCATGATCATGTTCAATGGCAGAATGGCTTGATGGACCAAATGGCCTATGCCTGCTCCTATTTACTATGTTTCTATGTAACCATCACCCCTGAATAATCAACACCATTTCCAGGGCTGAATCTCCACTCTCTGTGGCCTGGGGGTTAACACTGACTAGAAATTGAACTGGACCAGCTATTATAAATATTGTGGCTACAAGGGCAAAAATTCCACCGGAAGTAACTCACCTCCTGACTCCTCAAAGCCTGTGCACCATGTGCAAGGCACAAGTCAGGAGTGTCATGGAATGCTGCTCACTTGCCTGGATAAGTGCAGCTCCAACTACACTCAAGGAGCTTGACGCCATCTAGGATAAAGCATCATACCTGACTGACACCCTGTTATACACTTTCGACATTGACTTTCTCCAAGACAAACAGCAGCAGTATGAATTTTTTAAAAAGTCATCTGTTGATGACAAAATGTGTGTTGTTGTGGGCCTGAGTTGGCCTGGAACAATGAATGTTCCACATCGCCCACAGGCACAAGTAGGACTTATGTTTAGCATCCCATAATCACATTGTTTATTTGAAGGAAGTGATATAAGGTGAAGGAGAAATTGGTGAATGAGGGGGAAAAAACTCAGACTCAACTTGCAGTGAATGTTGCAAATGAAAGGCAAGTCTGGAAATTCCTTGTTTGTCCCAACAGCATAATGATTTGGGCTGCAATATCTGAAAGACCAACAAGACATTCTGTGAAATAATACACTCTCAATTGGGAACAAGAATGTCTTCCTGCTTGTGAGAAAACAGCATGTATTTTACTGGTATAGATTTGTGTTGCATGCAGCCTAAACAGTTTGTGGGCACAACACATCGTGTGAGTAAAACTTTGCAGGATTAATGACTGACTGCCGGCAATCTGCTAAACCATATGATGAGTTGATCATTTGACATAAAACAGTGTTAGCTTTGCCACTTTTCCAGTAACAGGACGACGCAAGACTGAGAACTTCTCCGCATGCACTACGCACAATTAATCACAGATTAATTAAGCACTGTCAGTTTTGACTTTTGGAAGTACTTTATGAATAAAAATTCATTTCCATCTGCAGTATTCTCCTTGTAAAATCATATGCCTAAGTTAAACATCTTCTCGTGTCTGCTAAACACAGTAACTTTACCAATGTTTTGAACTGAATGTTTGATTGCCATTTTCTTATCATCAGGAAGTGACTTTACACCAGATTTTCAAGCAGCACAACAGTATGAATGAGCAAAGCTGGGTCAATGCACCAAGCTTGTTCTTTCTGCAAGTCATGTACAATCCACCGAGGAAGAAGTTCTGTTCAATCAATATGATGCAAAGTTTTGCATATCTACTCAAAGAAGCCAAAGGCACTGCAACCTACATACTGCACCCCCGCTACACTAAATACACTCTTGTGTCTTTTTCTCTCTCTCTCTCTCTGTGCCTGTGTCTCTGGAACTTGTTTCCAGTTTTAACCTGCTGAGTTAGGTAAGAACTAATCAGCTTCACTTGTAAGCAACTCCTCAGCTCCTGATCATGTGCACACTGCCGGAATCTACAGTGACAAAAACAGAGTTCACAACAGGTATCATATTCCTTGTAAAATTGCACAGCCATCCTGGCAAATCAATTTTTGAAAAGTTATTTTTCAATGCAGTCCACAGTTCCTAAAGAGACAAAAATAAAAAGACAGTCCTTTACAACAGTCAAGCCCCCCAAAAATCTTATATGTTTCAACATGGTCTCACTCCATTCTGTGAAATGCAAACCAGTGTAAGCATAATCTACTCAACCTCCCCTAAGAAGAAAATACCTCTGCACCAGGAATCAATCTCGTGAACTGCCTCAAATGCCAGAATATCTTTCCACAGCTAAGGGGCCCAAAAATGTTCACAGTATTTCAGATGTGATCTGATCATGCCTTGTATAGTTTTTACAAGACTTCCCTTTTTTTATATTCTATTCCCTTTGAAATAAAGGCCAAAATTCCATTTGCATTCCCTCTCATCTGATGAACTTGGATGCTAGGTTTTCATGATTCATGCAAGCAGACCCCTAAAATTCTTCTGTGTTAAGGCTTTTTGCAGTATTTGCTCATTTAAATAATATTTAGCTTCTATATACTATAATCTGATAGCTTCCCATATCATATTCCATCTGTCAGACTTTTGTCCACTTATTGAAAGTGTCTATATCCCTCGGTAGATTCTTTGTGTCACCATCACGACTTGCCTTCAAACATAATTTTATGTTATTCATAAACTTGGAAATAGTATATTCACTTCTGTCATACAAGTCATTTATACATATTGTGATTAATTGTGGCCCCACACGTTTCACTGTGGTGTTCAACTAGTTTCAGGTTGCCATCCTGAAAATGCGTTATCAGTTATCCCAACTCTTTGTCTTAAATTAGTTAGCCAATCTTTAATCCAAATCTACTCCCCCAACACCACAACATCCTATGAAGTGTGTAGTACCTTATTAAATACTTTTGGAAATCCAAATACATTACATTTACTGGTTCTGCTTTATCCATTCTGTTTGTTAGCTCCTCAAACAACTCTAATACATTCATCAGACATGATTTGTCAGGCACCATTCCTTCCCAGCAGCTCTGGACGACTCTCCCAAACAGTATTTTCTCATTTCCATAAAACAAGGAACTGTTGATGTTGGAAATCTGAATCAAAACAGAAATTGCTCAAGAAACTCAGCAGGTTTGGCAACATCTGTGGCAAAAAAAAAGCTAACATTTCAAATCCAGTGACCCTTCTTCCGAACTTATATCGTTAAAAAGAGGTGGTATATATGCTGATGATGCGGGTGGTGGTGGTGGTGGTGGTCGTGTGTGTGTGTGAGACAAGATACAGAGTTTTATAATTTAATTTTTACTATTTCACTCTGGAATTGTGGATGACACAAGTAAGATCATATTTGCCACGTACGCCTAGTTCACCTGAAGTGATGGGGCGGCCCTCTCCCTGAATTGCTAAACTCCTTCACGGGTTGCACCACACTGAAATAACGCCAGGGAGGCCAGTATCCCATCACCAAAACACCCTTTAGTGATACGTGCACAGTAAATGGACTCTGTCCGGCTAGCTCAGAACCAGTCCCTACAGTAGTGAGAATCTGAGACTCCTTTTCATATCTGTCAGCCAGGGCTCTCTCTCTGATTAGCCCAAGTTAACAACCCAAATCAGGGAATGCATACTCAACGAGATCCACATGGCCTTATTCCAATCATTACACAAATACTGAAAGGGAATTTTGAGGAAGCCACGGTAAAAAACAGATTTATGTGTACAAGTCAAAATGATGCTTGATTGTATGTACATAACACTGCTCCTCTCATCCTTTTGGGTTCAAGCAATCACAACGAAGATACACACACAGCTGAAACAAGTTCTTGAGTTGCTGTCACATGTGCCATATACTGTATGAACCTCAGCCACAATTTATCCATGCTCAAGGATCGGGCATAAGGCTACAGATTGAAGGAGGAGGTTCAGTGAATGCAGAATCTTGAGTAAAATGTTAAGAGTTGTCAATCAGACATCCTGGGCTGAAATAAAGATTATTATGTGCTTCTCTTCCAAAAGAGTTAATTGGCACAGCTTTAGCTATATTGAACGAGTGTCTGTTCCACAAATCCATGGCAAGGAAAATACATTAATTAGAAATTAGAGAAACCCCTTGAGCCCATCACACTGCTCTATGATTCAATTAGATCGAAGCTGATTTGTACCTCAACTTCTTTGATTCACCTTTGCTCCATTTCCCAAGACGTGCTTGCTGAACAAACATGTCTCATTCTTGGATAAACAACTTCCTATCAGTCAGAGTCAAAGTAATTCCTCCAGACCCCCCAGGTCTCTTTGTGAGATTATCTTAAGTGGTACTTTGTAGGTTTCAGGACCAGCTTTCTCATTCTTACTAATTAATTTATGAGGTGATTCAGGTATAATAATAATACACTCTATATTTGTGTTGACATATGAGGTATTCGGACTCACAAAAAAGGAAAATTAGAAAAATTTGTCAAGGTTCTCAGTAATTTACAACCCTCTGTTAAACTTGAAGCCATATAATAAGAAAGCATTCATTTTCTGCATACCACACTAACTAGATTTGCACAAAACATCAGGGATATGTTCTCAACAATTTTTTAATTCGAAATAATTAACACACTTCTATTCACAAAAAGCCATCAGACTGAACATACCTTCCACAGACTGATGAGGTCATAGCTCAGGTATTTCCATTGCATGTACACAAAACGAGAACAGTTTTACCAGCCAGCTACAAACATTTGTTCAGACATCTCATTCTACAATCTTAGGATTAAATTTAACAAATGACACAGTGTCTATTCCAATTGCACCCACTACACTTTTCCCCATATCGTACCTCCTGAACATACGCAACATTCAGTTAGAAATTTCACATTGCATTGCAATGAATTCACATCCTAAGTAATCGCAACTTTTTCTGGCTCCCAGTTAGCCATATCCTTTGATAGGCAGGCTTAAAATTGTTATTTTTGTGTGGCCTCCCTTTTCCTGCTTTTGAGCCTCCTTTTCCCCTGATGCTTCTTGTAGCCTTCTTCTCCCCTAACCCTGGTGGTCACCTTATCCATGCATTGCCTTTGTAATCTCTACCCTGTTTCTCACCATCTCTTGCGACTACCCTCCCTTGGAATCTCTTTCACTTGGATACGGGAGACAGACAGAGAGCTCCAGCAAATGGCAATCTGCTCAAAGACCACCCAAACAAAAGGTTCTTCCCCTCCCTCCAACTCCAGCTGACAGCCACCTCAAAAGGTCAGCCCCCCAACCCCACGTCCAGAAAAATGCATGCCCAAGGACTCCTTCGCTGCCATCACTAACTTCGCAAACTGCTCTCCACTCCATAAATCACAGTTTCACTCAAGTTTGGAGCTGATAGGTTCATTAGTGAACCTAACAACAGCAAACATAGGACAGAAACAACTCTTTTTTGAGAGGAGCAGTTCCTCACCAATTCTGTCAATTTTACTTAGTAGCTCAACATTTCTCAAATTTGTCGCCCCATTGATGGGTACCACGATGGAATGTCCAGTTCTAATTTAAAGATTATACGCCTTTGCACATGTTTTTCTTACCAAACGAAATATGTTTTTCATTACTCCTTTTGTGGAATTTAGTGACCTCTAATTGATTTCAAACTTGGCAGATGATACTATACTTCGGAGCATTCTAAAGTGTGAAGCAAACAGTGTAGAACTTTAAAATATCAACAAGTTCGTGCAGTGAACAGGTTGGTGACAGATGAAAATCACCTCAGGCCATTTGGTGCAAAGAACAGAGAGAGATAACACACAATAAAGAGTTCAATTATAAGCATGTGCAGGATCAGAGATACCTGGGTATATCTGTGGCTAAGTTATTACATGGGTCTGAAAAGATAGACAGAGTTGTTAACAAAGCACACAGTAGTCCAGGCTTTACAAAGCTTTGTTAAAGGTTTTCATCTTGCACTCATCAAGACATTTTGTGAAATGTCTTTTCTCAGCAAATACATTATTAAGGATGCCCTTGGAAATAAAATAAGACTGAATCAGCATGGCTTCATCAAGAGGAGGTCATGTCTGACAAATCTGTTAGAATTCTTTGAGGAAGTAGCAAGCAAGTCAGACAAAGCACAGCCATGATCTGTTTGACAAGATGCTGCACAGAAGGCTGCTAATTAAGAGCCCATGGTGTTAGAGGCAAGGTATCGGCATGGACACAGCATTGGCTGACTTACAAAAAGCAGAGAGTGGGGATAATGGGGTCTATTTCAGGATGGAAGCAAGTGACTAGTGGAGTTCCATAGGGATCAATGTTGGGACCACAATTATTCACATTATTCATGAGCAATTTGTGCAAAGGAACTGAGTGCATTATTGCTAAGTTTGCAGATGAAATAAAGATAGGCAGAAGGACAGATCATGTTTAGGAGTCAGGGAGTCTGCAGAAGGACTCAGACATGCTAGGAGAGTGGATAAAGAAGTGGCAGATGGAATACAATGTGGTAAAAAGAGTGAGGTTATGCACGTTAGTCGGAAGGATACAGGTGTAAGACTCTTTTCTAAATGGACAAAGAAATGAGGGTAAGCTAGCCAGTAATATAAATGAAGACTGTAAGAGTTTCTTTAGATATATAAAGGGCAAAAGAGAGGCAAAAGTAACATTGGACCACTGGAAAATGATGATGGAGGGGAGTAGAGGGGAACAAGGAAATGACTGAGGAACTGAATAATTACTTCGTGTCAGTCTTCACGGTGGGAGTCACGAGTAATCTCCCAAAAATTCAAAAGATTCAGGGGGCAGAGCTGAGTATGGTGGCCATCACCAAGGAAAGGTGTTAGTAAAACTGATTGGCCTGAAGGTGGACAAATCACCTGGACCAGATGGACTACACCCCACAGTTCTAAAGGAGATAGCTAAAGAGATAGTAGAAGCGTTAGTGGTGACCTTTCAGGAATCGCTAGAGTCAGGGAGAGTCCCAGTGACACCCCTGTTTAAAAAGGGAGTAAGGCAAGAGGTGGAAAATTACAGGCCAATTAGCCTCCACCTCGGACCTGGGTAAGATTTTGGCGTCCATTGTAAAGGATGAGATTTCTCAATACTTGGAAGCTTATAGTAAAATAGGACAAAGTCAGCATGGTTTCATCAAGGGGAGATCATGCCTGACAAATCTGCTAGAATTCTTTGAGGAAGTAACGAGCAGGGTAGACCAAGGAGAGCCAATGGACATTATCTACCTGGACTTCAAGAAGGCCTCTGATAAGGTGCCACACAGGAGGCTGCTGAGTAAGCTAAGGGCCCACGGTGTTAGAGGCAAGGTGCTAGCATGGATAGAAGATTGACTGTCTGGCAGAAAGCAGAGACTGAGGATAAAAGGGTCTTTCTCAGGATGGCAGCTGGTGACAAGTGGTGTTCCGCAAGGGTCAGTGTTGGGACCACGACTTTTCACTTTATACATTAATGATCTAGATGAAGGAACTGTGGGCATTCTGGCTAAGTTTGCAGATGATACAAAGATAGGTGGAGGGACAGGCAGTATTGAGGAGGTGGGGAGGCTGCAGAAGGATTTGGACAGGTTAGAAGAGTGGGCAAAGAAGTGGCAGATGGAGTACAACGTGGGAAAGTGTGAGGTCATGCACTTTGGTAAGAAGAACAGAAGCATGGACTATATTCTAAATGGGGAGAAAATTCAGAAGTCTGAAGTGCAAAGAGACTTGGGAGTTCTAGTCCAGGATTCTCTCAAGGTAAACTTGCAGGTTGAGTCAGTAGTCAGGAAGGCAAATGCAATGTTGGCATTTATTTTGAGAGGACTTGAATATAAAAGCAGGGATGTACTACTGAGGCTTTATAAGGCCCTGGTCAGGCCACATTTGGAGTATTGTGCGCAGTTTTGGGCCCCATATCTCAGGAAGGATGTACAGACCCTGGAGCGAATTCAGAGGAAGTTCACGAGAATGGTCCCAGGAATGAAAAGCTTAACATATGAGGAACTTTTGAGGACTCTGGGACTATACTCATTGGAGTTTAGAAGGATGAGGACGGATCCAATTGAAACTTACAGAATACTGAATGGCCTGGACAGAATGGATGTTGGGAAGATGCTTCCATTGGTAGGAGAGACTAAGACCTGAGGGCACAGCCTTAGAGTAAAGGGAAGACCTTTTAGAACAGAGATAAGGAGAAACTTGTTCAGCCAGAGAGTGGTGAATCTATGGAATTCACTGCCACAGAAGGCTGTGGAGGCCAGGTCATTGAGTACATTTAAGACTGAGATAGATAGGTTCTTGATTACCATGGGGATCAAGCGTTACAGGGAGAAAGCAGAAGAATGGGGTTGAGGAATTTATCAGCCATGATTGAATGGCGGAGCAGACTCAATGGGCCGACTGTCTTAATTTCTGCTCCTATGTCTTATGGCCTTATGGCTTTAGAGATCTGAAGCACAAGGAGACTGAGGAGTCCTAGTTCAGATCTTCTTAAGATTAACATGCAGGTTTGGTTGTCAGTAAGGAAGGCATTCATCGGAACTCTTGGGAACTCATAGTTGCAGAGAGCTGTGGAAGCCAAGTCATTGAATACATTTAAAATAGAGGCTCTTGATTAGTAAGGGGATCAAGGGTGAAGGAGATAACGCAGTAGAATGGAGCTGAGAAAAGTATCAGCCATGATCAAGTGGTGGAGCAGACTCGATAGGCTGTATAGCCTAATTTTGTTCCTATATCTTTCCAAGTGCTGCGAACGCACAAAAGAATACAAGCCAAGTTAAAGCAATTGGTCCTCTTGACTTGCAACTTGTCCAAGTTATCAGTTTGGTGAAACTTATCTGCACACCTCCCAAATTCTGTCCTTCCTAAGATGCAGTGCCCTAAACTGAATTCAATACCCTAAAAAAATGGAGTCTGACCAAGGTTCAATACAAGTGAAGCACAATCTGACTCCATGTTATACTCACATTCCCTGGAGACAAAGGCAACCATTCCATTCACCTTTTCTCATTTGCGATGATACTGTGGTTTTACGAGGTGAATTTTGTCCTGGGTTTTGTTTTTAAAGAAAGGTTCAGACAGAAATGCAGAGCAATCTGCTCAGATCCAAAACAGTAAACAGCTTGTGAGGCCTTGGGATTTTTTTTTTGAAGTTGGAACAAGAGAAGCAGCCTGAATGAGTGGGGTCAAGCTCCCACAGAACAAGCATGTTTAGTTTTAGCTTTCAGCAGTTGCTGGGGTCTTGACACTGAATGTCAAAGCTCTTATTTCTCTCTCTGCATCATGATCGGAAGGAGGTTGGACAGGTAGATCTCACTGAGTGGGTTCCCTGATTGGAGTTGTTAACCTGGGCCAGAGTCTCAGGGATTTTCCTTACTCTGGGGACTAGCTGTGAGCTCAATGATCAGAGTTCATGTACTGTGTATGTCTAAATAAAGGGTGACTTGGTGACAGGATACTGGTCTCCATGGAGTTGTTTCAGTGGTCACGAGAGAAAATAGTACAGTCCTGAAGAAAATTCATGCACAGCAGTCATCTTTGAGTCGGGGTAAGCATTTCTTGCATCATGCCTTTGTTTGGGAAGCCTGACTCATTCAATCCTGCCATCGAATACCAGGCCTAACCTGTGGGAAACATGCGCTCTGTTTTCTGGGCAAATGAGATTGGTGTAGATGAAAAGCAACGAGTAATTCTCCTGACTGCTTGCGGACCCACTGCATTTTCTGTGATTAGGAGCCCAGCTTTCCCTGAAGTACCAGATACTAAAACTTTCCAAGAGTTGACATTTAGGTAAAGAATTTTACAATCCCAAGTCTCCTCTAATTCTGAGACGCGATTGGTTTTATTCGGCAGTTCGAGAACCAGGGGAATCGGTATCAGGATTTTTGACCACAGCAAGATGACTGGCAGAGGCATGTGATTTTGGGTTAATCCTGAGTGAGATGCCGAGAGATCATTTGGTGTGTGGATTTAATGACATAACCATGTAAAAACACCCGCATGCTGAAGCCCAACTGGACTTCAAACAGGCAGTCCACCTGGCTTTGTCATTAGTAAATGCAGCAAGTGGAGCCCAGGAGCTACACAATATCCCGATGGAATGACACCCCCACCCTATCCCATTGAGCTTGGGAAACATCACTTGCGTTTAGGCAATCGCATAGCCTTATGCAGGTCATATCCTGAGCAGAGGGACCCTCGGTCAGCCCACAGCAAAACCAGCCAAGTGCTTAAAATGTTCTTCAGGATCTGGGTGGGTAAGCCATTATATATGCTGTTGGTGTGCAGCCTTGAGACAGAAAAGGAGTCCTATTAGACCTGACTTGAGTAAGAGAACTCATAGGCTAGTGTCTAAGAGAGTGCACACCCTGAAAAGTCCACCTACATGTTGTTTGGAACAGCTAAATTGCTTCATAACACCCAAATACGAACAAACCAAATTAATGTCTGGTTAAATTGTCACCCGGTTCTAATGGAGATCAATACCAATGCAGCTGTATCAGTGATTGTAAGGCTTGGCTTTAACAAGATTCGCTTTGCACTCCAACCCTTAAGTTTGCGCAAGACATCATCCAGACTGAGGGGGGGTGGTGGTGGTGGTGGTAGGGGACTGTCACAGATTAAAGGTACAGATTTAGTTCTGTCTCCCACAAGAAGCATTGGTGCCGTTACCACTGAGTGTAGTAAAAGGCTCAGGCCCAAGCTTGATGGGCAGAATTGATTGAGAACAATTCAGTTTGACTGGCTCAACATTTTTCGATTAGAAAATAGCTGCCTGATTGAAATCCTTGTAAACTACCCAGAGGTTTTTCAGAACTATCAAAGGAGCCAAGCCACCTTACATGTTGACCAAGAAGCAATTCTGCGATTCTGCAAGGCCCGCCCACTGCCATGTGCCTTATGTACAAACTTAGAGGCAGAAATCAGGGAGCTGGAAAGTAAAGGAATCAGCAAACTAGTACAGTTTGTGAGATGGGCAGCACCAGTCAAAACTTTGCGGGGATTTTAAGCAAACGGTAATCTGCTTATTTCAGCCGAATAATTACCCAATTTCTTGCATATAGGACATGTATGCAAAACTGCCAGGGACGGGGGGGCGGAGTATGCTGTCCTTCACAAAGCTGGACATTTAGCCATGCCTACCTTCAATTACAACCAGATGAGGAGGATGAGGAAATATGCCACAATGAATACCCAGAAGGGTTTGTACCAATATTCAAAAACTGTCTACCCTAGGTGTCCTTTTCTTTGGACGGCTAATAACTGGGAAGACCAATAAAGAGCACCTGGAGAACTTGGACTTAGTGCTTAAATGTTTCTTCCAGGTGGGTGTAGGCCTCAGAATGGAAAAATGTGTGTTCCAGGCATCCAAACTTACCTTCTTGGGCTACAGAGTCAACAAGGCTGGGTTACAACCGCTGGAAGATAAAGTGAGGGCAATCAAACATCCCCCAGCTCCCACATCTGTACCAGAGTTTAGGTTTTTCCTTGTGTTGGTGATCTATGACAGAAAATTCATATGTAACCTGGTCTCCATCTTGGTACCTTACATGTGCAATTTAAAAAGTATCAGCCTTGGAAATAATCACAAAGCCAAGAAGCAGCCTCTAGGGAAGTGAAAAAGCACCTGTCATCATCTAAGGTGTTGACTCACCACAATCCCAAGCGAGATGTGATGCTGACATGTGATGCCTCCCCTGATGATATTGGGGTAGTGTTGTTCACCAGTGGCCCAACAGAGAAGAACACCCAAAAGGTATATGCTTCACAGACTATGGCTGATGCCAAATGAAGGTATGCGCAGATGTAGAAGGAAGGCTTGGCGGTCAGATTTCGTGTGAGAACGTTCTGTCAATGCCTTTACAGATGTTTGTTGTAGCAGTGGACCACAAAGCCCTGCTACACTGTCCCACCCATAGCTTCTGGTCAAATTCAGCAGTGGATCTTTATTCTCAGAGCATACAACCACAAGTTGGAACACCATCCAGGAGGCCAAGTATCAAATTCAGATGTCTTGAGCTAGCTTCCACTAGCAGATACATCACTGGAAGAGTGTGCTGTGTTTTCAAATTTTTAGGATACCCTTCCAGTCACCACTGACAATATCCAACTGTGCACACAAAAAGATCCCATCCTGGTAAAACTAAAACAGCAGGTGGTGATGTGAGAAACAAAAGAGCCATCACACCCAGAATTGAAACCTTTGTCGATCCAGAGAGACCAGATCACAGTAGAGGCCTGCATATTTTTCTGGGGAGCAAGGGTGATTGTCCTGAGTAGAGGCTGCCACCAGATAGTGGTTGAACTCCATGAAGATCATCCATGGGTTTCCAAAATGAAGATGTTGGCAAGAGGTTATGTCTGATGGCCAGGACTGGATGCCAACATGGCCGCATTGGTGGGGCACTGCCCAGAGTGTCATCAAGGACAAAAATTACCGCCAGCAGCTGCCCCACACTCATCGGAATGGCCAGGTAAACCCTGGACTTAGTTACACATCGACAATGCTGGTCCTTTCATGGGCTCAATGTTCCCGGTCATTATTAACACCTATTCAAAGCGATTGGACATGCATACAGTTCATTCATCAAACTCACTCAAATGACGACTAAAAAGCTGACGGCATTGTTCACGCTGTAAGGACTCTCAGAAGTATTGGTCATGGACAATGGAACGCCATTTACCAGCAGGGATTTCAAGTATTTCCAAAAGCCTAACAGCATTCAGCAATTTCGGACAGCTCCATGCCATCCGTCGTTCCATGGTCTGGAGGAATGAGCAGTCCAAACATTGAAGGAAGCCTTAAAGACACAGCCTACAGCTTTATTCGATACCAAACTGTCTCAGTTCCTGTTTGATTATAGGATTACCCCTCATGCAATTACAGGTATAGCTCCAGCAGAATTGCCAAAGGCAAGAAGACTCCATACCAGTCAAACCTGACTTCACGGACTTGGAATGGTGGGGGGTGGTGAGACGGTATCAGGAACACCAATGCCAGCCACATGCACCTCTAGGCGAGACAGTCAGTTAACTTCAGGGGATTAAGTGTGGTGTCAAAACCACAGAAATGGCCCTGCATCGGTACAGGCCAACGTTGATGCAAGTCAGGTCCTGTGACATACAGAGTTCGGGCAGGTGAAGTGGTCCTGAGCAAACATGTGGATCATATGAAAGCTGCTACCTTGCAAATGGAGCAGGAGTAAAACATATCCAGCCTCTCAGAACAGCTGGAAAGCCTCTCAGAAACCGTAGGTTCTCCCCCTCCGTATATCGAAGAAACCTCTGAGTCTGAGATGGCCGCAGCCGATGTCACAACCCCAATACAACTACCACCTGAAGAAGAGGAGGAATTTCTTCCAAGAGGTTCCTGGCGTAACAGACGGGCTACAATCCAGTACATGTCACCCGTGTCCAAGTCAGAGTAGGAGGAACCAGACCTGGGGTGAAAACATCCTAGAAGAAGCTACAAGGAAAAGAATAGGTCTATATTTCCAGACTTCGGTTGCGGAGGGATGCAGTGAGTGGAATGAGATTGGCCAGGTAGATCTCATTCACGATGAGTTTCCTGATTGGGACTGTTCCCCTGGGCCAAACAGGGAGTCCTGGTTCACAGACATAAAGAGGAATCACAGGGATTCTCCTCACTCTAGGGACTTGGTCTGAGTTAGCTGGTCAGAGTCCATGTACTGTGCATGTGTAAATAAAGGGTGACTTGGTGATGGGATACTGGCCTTATTTCATTCTGTTAGAGCTAAAGGCTGGGAGATCCTCTTTCTGCTGCTGGAATTGCTTGTTAGACAATATCTTTACCAAGGGCATGTTTGTGGGATCTTACCACATTGGAAAAGTCAATTAGTAGCAGTTAATATATCTACTGTTTGTCAAGCATTTTGATATAATTACAATTTAGCCTATTCTTTTATTTTTATTTTGTCTGTATTTTGACAGTCGTGTAAAATTAAAGTGTGTTTTGTTTAACATTGAGTAGTTTGACCAATAAAATTACATCTGGAACACAACGCCTTACATTTACCTTTAAAGTAAGATAAAGTTAGGGTTTAGACCATCTTCTTAATATGTATTTAGCGGGGTTTAGCCTGGTCCATAACAGACAGCTTTTTATAGATGTCTGCAAGCTTCTACTAACTTGTGAACCTGAAATCATAATTGTCCTTGTTCACCTCGAGCACCAAAATTCTTATATTTAACAAACTCTCGGGTCACCTTTCTTGGGTCCCAAGTGGATGAACTCACACGCACGTGGTGAACTCCATTTTGGCCAAATTTTTTCCCACTCACTTAAACAGTCTATATTACTTCGCAACTTCTTGCCTCCACACTTACCGTACTGCCTCACTTCAGGTCATTTTTCTGATCTCTGGTCTTGTTTGAAACCTGTTAATTTAAATCCTGTTTCCTCTATTGACATAGGCCAAGCCAAGTAGACTGCTTATATTAACTGCATCCATGTCTCACTGCATCTAAAACTTAGATCATGACCTCCTATTGCTTTCAATGGAAGAAATAATGAGGTGGGAAAAAGTTAATGTTCTGTGAATCACTGAGTTAAGTGAGACTCACAGTTTGGGGCAAAATGCATTGTTACATTTTCAAGAAAATATAATCTGAATTTTTTTTTCCCAGACACAAGTTCTGAAATGTTCTATTAGTTGACTTCTTGACCTCAGCCAGAGAAATCTAACAAGCAGGACGGCAAGCAGAAGCAAGGAATTTCCTTTAAATGAGCCAATGCAATTTCAATTTCTGAAACACACAAGTATAAGTCATTACAGAATAGAGCAGGACAGGGGAACACTGACAAGGTAATTTCTCCTTTGGAAAAAGGACGCAGATAGAATGGCAGAGTAGTACAGTTCCACACTTGGATTGCATTTTCCAAAGAATAATTAAGTAAATATGACTATTAAGAAAACGAGGTGGGCCTTTTTCTTTCAAAATCAGAGCTCCTTAAATAATACAGCATGCCCATTTGCATTCTTCGAGAGG
Source organism: Rhincodon typus (assembly GCF_021869965.1). Classification (NCBI taxonomy): domain Eukaryota; kingdom Metazoa; phylum Chordata; class Chondrichthyes; order Orectolobiformes; family Rhincodontidae; genus Rhincodon; species Rhincodon typus. The sequence continues at coordinate 12,661,485 of NC_063371.1, read as the reverse complement.
GTTGAGTGTCTTTGGAATGTCTTGCCATAGAGCTGTGAGGGCAGTCCTTGTGTATGTTTCAGGCTGAAATAAACAAATTCTTGATCAGTTCACGGTTCAAGGGTTATGGGGAAGGGACAATAAAGTAAATATGAGAAGTGTGTCGGATCAGCCATGTTCCTTTTGAATTGCAGAGCGTACTCAAGGGGATGAATAGCCTTCTCCTTTTGTTCTTTTTCTTATGCAATGATAATCTTATTTTTTGCTTAGGTTAGTCAGCAGCCTTTCAGATAAAGTACAGGTAGTTCTGCTATAACGCATGTTTCATTAACGCAAATCGGCTGTAATGTGATTGAAGAATAGTGGATACTGTTTGGATGACACAAACTTTCTGCAGTACAGGTATAGCAATTTTCTACAGCAATTTCCATATACCGCGATTTTTCTATGGCAGTTTTCTATAGCACGTTATAGGAGAACTACCTGTACAGCATGTTCCAAATAATTTTGTTCAATTTAATCTCTTCCAATGTCAAATGCATTTGAAACTACAATTTCAATAAAGGAATAATATACGGTATTTTCTTGATGACAAAAAAGTTAGATTATTGCTTGTTTGCAAGAAATTAGATCTATATTTATAAAGAGAATTTATGCAGCAGTCCTGGTGAAAATTACGAGGCTGAACATGTATACATGAAATTAAACCCACAACACTTCAGTGCAAAGAGATGCAAAGTAAGTCACAATTATTCTGTGCCACCTGAAGACATACATTTGACGTGACGGGCGATGGTAACTGTGGTTCTGTAGGTAGTATTCTTGCCTCAGAATCAGAAGATCGTGGGTTTACTTAAGAACTTTGAACATAAAGTCTCTAATGACAATTCAATACAGGATTGAAGAAGTGCTGCAGTGTCCAAGATGCTCACAGATGAGACACTGAAGGCTCTTTGGTCAAATTGAGCAATTCTATTGCACAATTTCAAAGAATAACAGGAGTTCAGCACTACCCCCAATGAACCCTGATACCTCAAATGAACAATATCCCATTGCCCTTTGTGAGACTTGATTGTGCACAAATTAGCTGGCCTGTTTCATTTGTTAAAACAGCAATTACTGTTCACAAGTTCTTCATTAGCAATCAAGTTATAACGTATTTTAGGACATCCTGAAGGCGTAAAAGATGGTGAGATCTTTTTTCACTTGACCCCCATACATCCCGCTCAAATTTCGGTCACAGTATTTCATGTAAGATTTTATCATCTATTCAAACATCTTGCCTAAATTTTAAGACAAACAGAATATTTATTTGAACAATGGTGATTTGCTGTTTGCAAATATTTCTTCAGGAATAGCATTCTGAACAATGCTTTCTGAACAATGGGACATAGTCTCTTTGTCAAAAGAATGATCATCTGCAAGAGATAAACAAGCACATTCTGTCTTTTTGTCTCAGTTAAAAATATGACTTGTGTCAAGATGGGGAGGATAGGTCTAAACTTCAAAATTGACAGAAAGAGAATTGAAGCTGTTGGACTTCTTATTGTTCAAACTTAGTAGGTTTTACCAAAAAAAACAAATATGCTTTGAGCACAATTCGAAACCAATGTCCTGCTCAAATTATGTTGCTTTTCCTCCATCATTTAATTCAAATCCCAGATAATTGCATGGCGCTGTACAAAATAATGCAAAAAATCACTTTCCAAAGAATAATTTATTCCCTGCTAAAATGTTAATTATGGAGGACACTTCCAATTAAGTACAAATTTACCAAATTAAGTCCCTAATGCCTCAAAAAATCCCTTTAATAGGATTATATGACAAAACCTTGTTCTGCAAACAGTTTCCATGGTAACCACAAGTACTGAACGTGCCTCAGTTAATAATCCAAATTTAGTGCCTGGGCTCCATCTGGATTCATGATGGCTTTGGTTACAGGTGCATTATTGCTTTCAAATAGTCTACTTCTTAACGTTAAGTCAAATTCATTTGTCTAAAGATCAACCCATTACTGAATCTGTCATACACTTTTCCTGACTTATCAGTGACATACTGTGCACAAACTTAAACAACCTTCAAATGATGACACAATACTTTCTTAAATTCCACATATCTTAACAATATATTATGCTTAGCATTAAAAGCTCCTGAAGCTCCAAAGTTACTCATAATTCAAAAAAAAATGAACCAAAGCCATGTAAGTTTTCATTTCTATGATTTCTCAGATTCACTGCTGCACAATCGGAAACATGAAATTTTAAAAAAATCTTACTTCAGTAGCATTAATGAATGACTGCAAAATGGCATTAAGAATCATCAATTCCAAATTTACAGCCAAGAATATTCTGATCTCCCAGTTAAAGGTGATGTAAAGTAAGACTTAAAAACAATCAGAAAAAGGAACACTTTTCAAAGAAATGTGCACAAATTCAACAGAGTTAATTAAGATCAGTTCAATTCAGATTACTGAGAGTGAATGTAAGCTACCATGTAATGTCCTCAATTTTGGTGAACTCTGACTAATTTAAATTCAAAGATGTCACAGCTGATATATAGTTTAACTCTGGAAGTGTGCTGTTACAGTTTACATACAGTTTGAGTTGCTATGGCAACAACATTCAAAATACATGTTGCTGGCAGATGGATCTGCCTTGCAAGTCCACAAATTGCCCTGGAAAATCCACCTGGGGTGGGGGCAATGGGTCATACACATACATGTTGGGAAATTGAATAGAGGGAAATCGTGAGGAGCTGCTCCTCTAATCCTCTGCAGTACCTTCTGTTTAGGGCACACTTTAACTAAGACTGGAACAGGACCCATCTTCAGACAAAGCCAATATTGGAAATCACTTTTGTTGACGCCGGGATCAAGATCTACTTTGGTGGAGGTCAGGAACTCCATCTCCAGAGACAGATGCCACACTCTGTCAAACTGTGTCCTTGACTCAAGGTAGTCAGTAATATCTCAACGATTGAATTCAGTTATTAAGTCCCTGCTTGGATCAAGGCTGCAAGAAGGTCAGGAGCTGAATGGCCCTGGTGGAACATGAACGAAGCGTTAGTGAGCAGGTTATGGTGAAGTAAGTGCCGCTTGATAGCATTGTTGATGGATAATGCACTCAGCACTTCAGGCTGAAAATTGTTGCGAATGCTTCAACCTTACCTTTTGTCCTGATGTGCTGGGCTCTCCCATCATTAAGCATGGGGATACTTGAGGCACCTCCCCCTCCTGTGAGTTGTTTAATCGTTCAGTCCAATTCACATCGGGATGTGGCAGGACAGTAGACCTTATGTGATCTGTTGACTGTGGAATCACTTTGTACTGTCTATGGCATGCAACTGATGTTGTTTGGCATGCATGAGTTGATCCCCTGGCTTGACGGTAATGACTGAGTGGGGTAAATACCAGGCCATGAGGTTGCAGATTGTGTTTTGAGTGCAATTCTGCTGCTGTTGATGGACCACAGCAGCTCATGGATGCTCAATCCTTAGTTTCCAGATCTGTTTAAAGTCTGTCCCATTTATTATTAATAGTGGTACACAACGCAATGGAGAATATTCTCCACAAGGACTATTCAGTGGTCACTCTTACCAATATTGTAATGGACAGATGCATCTGCAGCAGATGGATAGGTGAAGATGAGATCAAGTATATTTTTTGCCTCTTCTTGGTTCCCTCAGCACCTGTCGCAGACCCAGTCTTGCGGCTATGACCTTTTGATACCACCAGATCAATCAGTAGGGCTGCTGCTGAGCTACTCTTGGTGGTGGATATTGGAATTCCCCACCCAAAGTAAATTCCCCACCCTTGTCACCCTCCATGCTTCCTCCAAGTGTTGTTTCACATGGAGGAGGACTGATTCATCAACTGAAGGAGGACAGTATGCGGTAATCAGAAGGTCTCCTCGTCCATATTTAACCCGATGCCTTAAGACTTCACAGGATCCAGAGTCAATGTTGAAGACTCCCACGGCAACTCCCTCCTGACTGTAAACCAATGCGCCACCACTTGTGCTGAGTCCGTCCTGCCGATGAAACAGGACATATCCATGGATGGTGAATGGTGGCATCTGAGTCATCATTTGTAAAATATCATTCCCTGATTATGACTGTGTCATGCTGTTTCTGAACTAGTTTAAGAGGCATGGCGCCCAAATTTGGCACTCGCCCCCTGATGTTAGTAAGGAGGATTCTGCAGGGTAGAAAGGGACTTCCTTTGTTGTTGTTAGTACTGGTGCCTAAGTTGCTGCCAGGTGGTCGTCCAGCTCCCTTTTCTTGACTCTGTAGTGATTGATACAACTGAGTGGCTTGTAAGGGTATTTCAAGGGGCAGTGGAGAGTCAACTACATTGCTGTGATTTGGAGTCACATGTAGGCCAGACGAGGTGAGGATGGCAGATTTGTGAACCACAGTGGTTTTCCCAACAATCATCAGATTGACTACATTCTTAGTTCCAAATATGTATTGAATTCAAATTCCACCATTTGCCATGGCAGAATTCAAACCCAGGTCCCCAGGCCTGAGTTTCTGGAGAAACAATCTCACAATAATACCACTAGGTCATCACATCCTCTTATTCTATGTGTTAAAATCTCATTCCTGTGAATGTATTCATTAACTTATCTGTACAGTTTAAAAATAGAGATCTAGCAAATCTGGTTCTCACTGGGACATGGCTTGTCTAGTTTTCATATCAGTTGGGATCATAACAACATTGCCATTTTTTTTGTGAAGAGGAATAAAATGGGTGCACTATGATGTGAAGGAAAATCAGAAATTGGAATGTCTCAAACCTTGAATAGGTCACAAGTAAAGACATGCATGCTATTCTGGTTGTAATATTATAAAGTGAATGGTGGATGACTGAATAGAGGCGTTTAAAATTATTCATGTTTTATTAGGGAGGTTATAAAGAGAATGATTCTACGTAAGGGGAAGTTATATTACAAGATACTGAACAAAAAAATCACATAGCGAATTCAGAATGATCTTTCTTATTTAAAGAGTGATGAGAATATGGAAGCTACTTCTACAAGAAATAGTTGAAGCAAAGAGAATAGATGCATTTAAGAGCTTAGTAGGCAAGCAAGGGAGAAGGAAATATATGGGAAATTTATAAGTGTAAAGATGGGAGGATACTTCTAAGGGATGCTGGCTTATTTCTATTATGAGTATCCTTTGTATATGAGCCTTGGCAACTTAAAATCACAGCTAAGTACTGAAACTTGGGGGTTGTGTGAATGAAAATGATCCAAGTTGTAACAATGAGACTGAGACATCAAAAGTCAAACAGAACAACCTTATCTCTGCATGAATGTAAACACATAGAATTTAAAAGTTTGAAGATGCCAAAGTAATGAGAGACCTATCTATTGATATATGTAAAAGCCATCCACCTCAGTCTGCTTCACAATCGTGGCAGGCTGGTTCAGAAGATAAAATCGCATGGAATCCATGGGGAGTTGGCAAGTTGGATACAAAAGTGGCTTGGGCATAGAAGACAAAATAGTTGTGAAGAGGTGTTTTTCTGACTCGGGGTCTGTGACCAGTAGTGTTCTGCAAGAATCAGTGCCAGGACTTCTGTAGTTTGTAATATAAATAAATGATGTGGGTGAAAATGTGGCTGTTCTAATTGGTAAGTTTGCAGATGACACAAAAGTTGTGGGAGGTGTGAATAGTGAGGAAAGATATTAAAGGATGCAGCAGGATTATAGATCAGCTGGAAAGATGGGTGGAGAAATGGCAGATGAAGTTTAATCCGGACAAGCGTGAGGTGATGCAACTTGGGAGATCAAGTGCAAGAGGCAACCACACAGTAAATAACAGAACCATTAGAAACATTGGTATATGGAGGGATCTTGGGGTACAAGTCCATAGCTCCCTCAAAGTCGCAACACAAGTGGATAATGTGGTAAAGAAGGCATTGGCATGCATTCCTACATTGGTCAGAGCATTGAGCATAAAAGTTGGCATGTCACGCTGCAACTGTCTAAGTCTTGATCAGGCCACATTTGGAGTACTGTGTTCAGTTCTGGTCACGACACTATCGGAAGGAATTTTAGAGAGGGTTCAGAAGAGGTTTACCGGTATGTTTCCTGGATTGGAATGTATTAGCTGCAAGCAGAGTTTGGACAAACTTGGATTGTTTTCGCGAGATCATCAGAGGCTGATGGGCGACTTGATAGAGTGTATAAAATTATGACAGACACGGATAGGGTGGACAGTAGGAGTCTCTTTCCCAGGATGGAAACGTCAAATACTAGGGAGCATTGATTTAAGCTATCAGTGGAAAACTTTAAACGAGATGTGCGAGGGAAGTTATTTTACACAGAGGATAGTAGATGCCTGAAACACACTGCCAAGGGAGATGGTAGAAGCACATAATCTAGAAAAGTTTAAGACAGCATTTAGCCAGACACATGAACAGGCAGAGAATAGGATCATGTACAGGCAGATGGGATTAATTTAGAACAGCATCATGGTTGGCACAGACATGGTCAGCTGAAGAGCCTGTTCCTGTGCTGTACTATTCTGTGTTCTGTAATCACCCTCAAATATACCGACTAATATTTTGATCAGGTCCATTTCAAAGAAAATGAATATAACTGCAGGAAAGGACTTGTAGGATGTATGCATTTACCTTTTTTAAAAACTAATGATTGTGGTGATAAACATCTCTCATTAAACTTATTTTTAAAATTATTTTGACAACAGACATGAATGCTGTTACTTGCTCTGGGGCTTCCAGTTGATTGGATCTATAAACCAGAAATATGCTTTAATGTACTCTCATCATCAGGAATAACAGCAAAAGTCTTTGGCTATTTTGAAAATGAAGCAGTTCAGAAAATTACTTTTTTACTTGAATTTATTATCTCTAAAGTACTGTTAAATGTCATATTCAATTAATATGTGGGTGGCAAGATTTTACACAAATTGGAAATTATATATTCTTCTGCTATCTATTATATATTATTTGAAGATTATATTCTGGAGAAGGCGATGGCCTGACGGTCTTCTTGCTAGATTATTCATCCAGAAACTCAGGTGACATTCCTGGGACCTGGGTTTGAATTCTGCCAGTGCAGATGGTGGAGTTTGGGATTAAAAAAACTTGAATTAAGAATCAACTGATGACCATGAAACCACTGATGAGTGTCAAAAATCCCATCTTGTTCACCAAAGTCCTTCAGGGAAGGAAATCTGCCATCGTCAACTGGTTTAGTCTGCATGTGACTCAAGATCCTGGCAAGCCAATCAGTTCAAAGGGACAAGCAATAAATGCTGGCCAGCCAACAACGGCTACATCCCACGAGCGATTAAATAGTTATCTAGGGAGAATTTCAGGAGGCAAGCAATGAAATCATTTGATAAGTCAAGTATTGAAAGAACTGAAGGAAAATAATAGTTTAATTACTAGGCTCAAAAGAAGACATCAGGTGGAATTGTTACCAAAAAGAAGCTTATCTTTTGAACTCCAAATTATTATGCTCATAATAATGACTTTAAGACAATAAATAATTTTTACACAACAGTTTCTCAAACATTTGAGTATTACAGGAATTTGATCTTGCTCTTCATCAGATTTTGCAACTGCATCCATAATATGTTTGTGATGGACCAAACCAGACCCCTCAAAATATTTTAAGAAGGTAGCCAACTTCTACAGATGCACAACTGAAAGCATACTGTCCTGGTGCATAACAGCTTGGTATGGCAACTGCTCTGCCCAGGACCATAAGAAACTACAGAAGGTGGTATGCACAGTCAAACCATCAAGAAGCCAACCTTGCATCCATGGACTCCATTTACACGGATCACTACCACGGAAAGGATGCCAAAATCAAAGACCTGGTAATGATCTCCTACAACTTCTTCGTCAGGCAGAAGATACAGAAGCCTGAACACATGCACCAGCAGATTCAGGAACAGTTTCTTCCTAGACTCATGAATGGACTCTCTAGCGTCAAATAATGCTGATCTTGCTAATGTTGATCTTGCCTAGTGCACGCCCTGTGCAATGTAACCTGTACGCCTCTGTCTAAGTCTTTTTGATTTGTACATCCTTGCTTATTATGATCTGCCTGTACTGCTCGTAAACAAAGCTTTTCACTGTACTCCGGTACGTGACAAAAATCAATCCATCAACAGATCCTTATTTTATTTTAAAGGTAAATGTTAGGTGCTGTTTTCCAGATGCAATTTGATTGGTCAAACTACTCAATATTAAGCAAAACGTAATTTATTCAAACACTATTATTAAAATACAAGAAAGAAGAACTTGGAATAATTTAACTCTATTGGAAAACTTAACAGAATAATTGATACAGTAACTATAAGTAATTTACTGTTCCAATATAGTAACATCCCATAAACACACCTATGGCAAAAAGGCAAATTCAGAAAACAGATTGTCTCACATACAGTTCTCAAATCCAGGAGGAAAGAACATCAAAAGATAATTCTGACAGAAAAAGCGAAGCAGCTAGGAGAAATTCACTGCCTTCCAACCCTGCTGAGACCCTGGCAACAACTGCTGAAAGCTAACTAAAATCCTGGATCTGTAAGAGTTGACCACACCCATTCAAGCTGCTTCTACTGTTCCAATTTTTAAAAATACCCCAAGGCCTCACAAATTGTTTATCTTCTTATAGATTGCTCGTCACCTGTCTCCGAATCTCTGTCTAAAAGAAACCAGGACAAAACACACCTCTTAAAGCTGCAGCATTGTCACATGTTCAGAAAGAAATCATTACCTTGACTACATAAAATGTAGTTTTTTTCTCAACCTACAAACAATACTTCGAAGCTGTTCTGTCCTTATCTACATACTTTAAAGGAATGATAGCTACATTGAAGATGGTAGAGAACATCCTCATTTCTTTTATTTCAAAGGAGCCTGTTGACAAGCGCCAACTCAGTACAAGATCAATCTCACCTAGTTATGCTTTCATCTTTCTCATCTCGTCAACTTAATTTCCCCCCGCAGCTTTGCTATGATGAGAAAATGCTGATCTGTATTGGGCCTTCCTTAAAAGGACCAAACACTAATATCCTTCAAATAAAGGTAAAGTCACCATTGTTTGGTCAGGCCAATGGGCTGCTATTTCATTAGAGAGATGCATGACTGGTGGTGGTTTAACCTGAAGATCACTTCACCACATCTGAGGAGAGAAATTGAGAAGGGGAATCCTTCATGTAACCTCAGTTGTTGCAGGAATTGAACCCATGCTATTGGCATTATCCAGCAGTCCAGCCAACTGAGCTAAACCATCTTTCCAATAGGCAGAGCTGGTACAGTAAGTACACAAAGTAATCAGGAAAACTCATAGATTGTCCTTATCAATAGCGAGAGAAATTTAATACGCAAGAAGTGAAGTTGTGCTTCATTTATACAGGCCATTGGTGAAAGCTATTTGGAGTACTGTGCACAGTATCTGTCACCTTCCTTAAGAAAGTACGTAAATGTATTAGAAACAGCTCAGAGAAGTATTAGCAGACCAAAATCTGAAATGAAAGAAGGTTGAATAAGGTCAGCTTGTATCTGCTGAAGTTTAAAAGAGGTGACTTAACTGAAACATAAGAAATTCTGAGAATTCTTGTCAGGTTCCTCTTATGGTAGGATCTAGTATTAGGTCATTGCTCATGATTAGGGGTCACCCTTTTAAAAGAGGAACAATTGATCTTCTCTCAGAACTTCATGAATTTTTGGAACGTCTTCCTGAAAAGGTGGGTGAAGCACAGCCGTTGAATGTTCATCAGGCAAAGACGGATATATTCTTGTTAAGCAAGAGGTAGGCGGGAATGTGGATAAAAGGTAACATTCAGATCAGCACTGATCTTATCAAATGATGGAGTAGGCTCGAGGGGATGAATGGCCTACTCCTGCTCTTTCTTCATATGTTTGACTGTAAATATATCTGAGCCTTGAAGACGCACTTACAGTCCAGTAATTGTTCGATGATTGCAACAACATGCCACAAGCTATTAAATAATGGTAGGGACTTACACTAAACTGAAGACACCAAGGCACAAAATTAAGGCACTGGAAGTGTACAATTCCTGACATCCAATATGTAAACAGCAGGAGCAAGAAAAAATGTCTTAGCCATTTATTTCCCCACTCAGAGAAATATTATTCAATTCAAACTGCATGGAAAGAAGAAAGCAGGTCAGCCTCCAACATTTGAGAAAAATTCATCTCTCAACGGATTAATTCAACCAATATATAATGTGATACTGTACAGGTCGTTTGGATGGATCAGGACCAAAGTCACAGGGGACAGGTTGGACTAAGTTGGAACTTAATCTGACAGGGAACTATAATTGAATTTGCAGCACAAAATTCAGTGAGTTACGCTTCCATCATTAAAGTTAACGAGTTTAAGTATTTCCATGCCCGTCAGACTGAACAGTGTCATGGTGCAGCCATTTCATTGTGCACTTTCTCCTTTCAAGGGAAAGCCCTCTCACCTCCCTGTGCTCAGTTAAAGATAAGATCGCAGAAAGTCATTGCTTGAGGGTCACTTGAAAAGATTGATTTTGCTCTGATACAGAATTTCAATCTTACAGATTTGCCCAATGACTTTTCCTGTAGCAAATAGTCCAATGAAATGTCCACTTTTTGAAAGAAAGCTATGTGTTCTGGCCCGCCAAATCTTCTCATTTGCATTCCAGAACCTGACATGTTCATCCTGTAAAGAACAGTGGTTTATTTTCAAATGTAAGTATTTGTTTCAAAAAATATTATCTTTCTCATAAATAACTAATAGCCTGTAGAAATCGTCCTTCTTTTTGTTCATTCAAGCTATGTGGCCGTCTCTGGCTGGACCTGCATTTATTACCCATCCCAAATTACCCTTGAAAAGTTTGTGGCAATCTGCCTTCTTGAACTGTTGCAGTTCATTAGGTGTAGGTACACCTGCAGAAGCACTCACAACTCAAGGAGGCTAAGTTATGAGAGGGGAGTTGGTGGGCAATGGACTGGCTGCAGGACACAAGGAACATGAGAGAGAGAAAGGGTGGTTGCTGGGGGTAGAAAAAGAGATGGAGGCTGCAAGGACAGAAAAGAAAAATGGGTAGTGCAAAGAAAAGAGAGAACAGTTTCAGTCATGTCAACAAAGAAACACTCAGTTAAACTGGAGTTAGGAAATCTTAAAATCACTGAGGTAATGAATGTGATATCTGTAGCTTACAGTTGCACAGGTTCAGGAGTTACTCTTTGGGGAAGATTGTAGTGGATGCAATTGTTATTAACACCATGCCGAGTGTCAAATTTAAATTTGAGATGCAGTAAATAAGGGAGTAAATGCCTCATTAAAATGTTTCAGCTGTGTATATACGAGACAGAATCGCATTAGCTGTGACCTTACCAGTCCGTGGAAGAAATGTTTAAGATCATAACTTTGTATGTGCAGAAAAATGCATCAGTTTTTTTTTTCAAAAACTCTCAAATGTAAGATTGTTATCTTGTGCCATTTTAAAAATGTGGTATCAAGAATATTATTCCTTTCCTTATGTGTTGTAGTGTTGACCTTAATGGAGTTGATCATTTTTGAGGCTATTAATAAATTCTTCTAAACCTGCTTCTTTGCGAATCCAAATATATCAAAAAATGTCAATACAAATACAAAAATTAATGCTACTATGTTACTGCAGCATATAATAGCTATTGAGAATGAAAGCAAAGCCCCTGAAAACTGCCAGTGTGGGGAATCAGGGTTCTTTAAAAACTGAACTTTCCTCATATTTACCTGTGAAGTATGCGAATTCATCTAAGAGCTATTACAGCAACACTTACCAAAATTTAGCTATTTGAAAACGAAGGGAAGAATTACAAAAAACACAGAGATCACGATGCGTGTTGAAACCGACTCAACAATTTATCTGGTGCCAAATGCACCCTATTATCAGTGCGTTGTTTTCGAAAATAAGATGTATTTGTTCTTAAAAAGAATAGTAAACGAGCCTTTAGATGGAGGTGGGCAAGAGTAGAAAGAAATCCATTGTCATGAATGGCAGCCCATGGTCACTGGCCAAGAGGGATTAGGCAGTAATCGACATAGCACTGATGGCCAACTCCCAAAAGGTATATTAACAGGGATAGATGGGAGAAAGAAGCAAGAGCAGGGGGCATGGATTGACTATCTTCCTGAGGGAAGACCAGGAGTCCCCAGATAGAAAAACAAAGATTGCTGCCACCAAAGACGATGCGAAAAGACTGCAAGGCATTTGGGACATCAGATTGCCTCTGCACCTTTATTCTACAGAACGGGTTTGGGAGAAATGCAATATTCTCAATCGTCCAATTGACTAGTTAGAAGTTGAGCTGTTGCTTCTTAACAAAATCAAACAAGCAGAAAATTACTTCAAATTGTCAACAACTTACATTAGGTAACTGTGATCGTGGACACCCCCCTTAAAATCAACACCAGATCAGCCATAAAAATAAAAACATCGACCTCAAGGGGAGCCCTCAAAAACAAAATTTGTATCCTGACCACAATGCTTTTTGGAAGGGAATTCTAGGATTTGACCCAGTCACAGTGAAGGAATGACAGTAAAGTTCCAAATCAGATTGGCATGTAGCAGTTGAAGGTGTTTCCTTTTTGAGTTTCCAAATAATCTCGATAGTTCTTTATTTCACTCCAAAGATTAACAACTTACTGGGGAGACATAAGAAAGCATTCTTCTGCTGTATCGTTTTTCAGTGTGTTTATTAATTCATGACATGTGGATGTCACCAACTAGGCTAGCATTTATTGCCCACCCTAGGGTCAATTATCAGCTAGACCAGGTAAGAATGGCAAATCGAGTATAAAAGCAAGGAGGTGATGATGCACCTCTGCAAATCATTGGTCAGACCACACTTGGAGTAATGTGTTCAATTCAGAGCACCTTACTTAACAAAGATTGTTAAAGCCCTGGAGAAAATGCAAAGGAGATTTACCACAAGAATACCAGAAATGAGGGATTTTAGATACAAAGAAAGAACATAGAAACTGGGCTTAATCTTCTTGGAGCAGTGAAGATTAAGAGATGATCTTATTGTGTTGTTGAAAATTACGAACAGTGTCGACAGGGTAAAGAAGGATATTCTGTCTCCAGCTGGTCGGTATGTTCGTAATGACGGGTCAAAACTGTCAGCAAGAGAGGAATGAGATGAGGAGAAACTTCTTCATTCAGAGGGTTGTTCGGATTTCAAAACCACTGTCTGGGAGAGTGGTGGAGGTGGATTCCATCAGATGTTTCAAAAGAGAGCTGGATATACGTTTGAAATATGCATTTTGAGGACTGCAGAGATACAGCTGGATAATAGGGCTAGCTGAGTATATCTTTCTAGAGCCAGTACAGACACAATGGGTCAAATGGCCTCCTTCTGCACTGTAAAATTCTATGATTCTATTTCCTTCCCTAAAGGACATTAGTGAACCAAATGGGTTTTCTTTCACAACTGACAATGGTTACTTAGACACCATTAGGCTCATTCTTTATTTCATATATTTTACTGAATTCACCCATATACCATGGTGGGATTTGAACCCATGTCCCCAGAATAAAGGTGCAGGGTTTTGAATTATACCTGCTCCCTCTGTCCTTCTATTTCAGCAGTTGGGCTAACGGAAAGCTCTGGAAGTTACTTCAAAGTGGACAGACCACAGTCACGATGTGCCAGTGCCAGCACCAGCCGAGTTAAGTAAATGGTTAAGAACTTAAGAAATACAAGGGCAAGGGTCTTTGGCCCTTCAAATCTGTTTTGCCACTTAAAGCAATCAGGGCTGAACATCTATCTCAACTTGACCTTACTGCAAACACACAGGTTGTTCCCTGTGTCCTGAGGAGTGTCTTGATGGTTTGGAATTGCACTCTCCAGGCAGATGAAAAGTATTCCATCATGCTCTTGAATTATGCCTTTAAACTGGTTTTGCAGATTAAAGAGATGAGTCATCAGCCACTTGCTCTGTTGCTGGTCCAAGATGTTTGTGCGGATCATGAGGGATTCGATAATGAAAATATCACTGCATTTCATGGGGGGAGGTTATGCTCAACCTACATATGAATGTTGCCACAACTTGCTAACTGTGGGCACTGACTGTTTTATGATCCAAGGAACTGATAAAAGAAGTGAATTGTGTGCAGCCTGAATGAACATGGCACTCTGTAGTTATGATAGAGAAAAGGTACTCAGTGATGAAGCAGTTGAAGAATTTTGAACCAAGGACACTATCCGGAGGAACTTTCACATGGGAAAGTTTGCTCCTTAATTCCTACCAACTTCCAACTTGCTAGGTCTCCTTGCTGGCAGATTTAGTCAAATGATCACATGATGACAAGCAAAGTCCCTCATGCAATTTATGATGAAATTCAAAAATCCTTTTATTATGAATACTGCAGTCGAAGATCTATAACGATCTGCCAGTTTTCCTGCATACCTTTTACAAAGTCAATTTAATCAACAGACCTTTTAAGTTCTCCTCAGAAGCCTGTCTAGACCTTGTTCTTTGGATTCTAGATGTGAGGAAAATATTGGAGACGAAAATCACTATGAGCGAAGGTTTGTTGTGTTGTTAAGCTGCACTAAATTCTATGATCTTCTGTGTCTGTTTCATATATTGTAATTTAATTTGACAATTAAAACTCTTTCAGCGACCATGGAGTTGAAAGCACAGTTACTTAAGCAATTAAGATTGTGCAAACATGGTTTTACAGAAAAATATTATTTAAAACAGTCACAAAAACAGAAATTGCTGGAAAATCTCAGGAGATGTGGCAGCAGCTTAGGGGAGAAATCAGAGTTAATGTTTCGGGTCCAGTGGCCCTCTTCAGAACAGGTCTTCTTCAAAACCACCACACACGTCAGATCAGCCTTTTTGAGACTGAACCCACAGAAATCTACTGGCCCGGATGGAGTCTCCGGCCGTGCACTCAGATCCTGTGCAGACCAGCTGGCAGGAGTTTGTGTAGACATTTTTAAGTTCTCCTTACTATGATCTGAAGCCCCCAGCTGCTTCAAGAAGACCACCATCATCCTGGTGCCAAAGAAAAATCATGCATCAATGCCTTAATGACTACCACACAGTGGCTCTGACCTCCATAATTGTGAAGTGCTTTGAGAGTTTAGTCATGGCTCACATCAACTCCACCCTACCAAACTGCCTTGATCCTTTCCCATTCGCCAAATCAGCGCAACAGGTCCACAGCGGACGTCATCCCCCTGAGCCTGCACTCATCCCTGGAACATCTGGATAACAAGGCTACCTACATCAGACTCCTAATTATTGACTACATTTTCACCTTCAACATTGCTATTCCAAACAAACTAATGTCTAAACACTGAGGCATAGGTCTCTGTTCCCCACTCAATAAGTGGATCCTTCACTTCCTGATCCATGGATTGCAATCACTAAAAATAGGCGACACCTCCTCCACCATAATCCTCAACAATGGTGGCTGGCAAAGCTGCATACTCAGCCCCCTAATATACTTCTTATACACTCACAACTGTGTGGCCTAATTCCACCCAACTCCATTTACAAGTTTTCTGATAACACTGCCATTGAAGATCAGATCTCAAACAACAAAACAAAATACAGGAAAAGGATTGAGTGCTTAGCGGCATGCTGTAATGATAACAATATCTGCCACAATGTCATCAAAACAGAGGAGTTGGTCATTGACTTCAGGAAGCAGAGTGGAGGGCATGCCCTGTCTGCATCAATGGTGCTAAGGTGGAAATGGTTGAGAATGTCAATTTCCTGGGACTGATGATCACCAAAAATCTGTCCTGGTCCACCCATGGGGAATTTGCAGTGGCATAAAATAACAGAACACAGCACACACACATACACTCATGCTGTTCTATAAGCATTGGGACAAGATAAGATTGTTCAGTACCTCCAGCATTCCTCAATTCAATTTGATCTTAGATGATCTGTGCTTCCACTCCAGCAACAAAGTTGTTCCATTATCCTAAACACTATGTTACCGACAGGTAATGCACACAGTTGTTAATTAGCTACAACATCAAGTAAAAGTGGATGTTCCATAATATTTTGCCCTGAACTCTAATATTGTGCTTCTCTTATACAAAACACACAATCTACTCAGTTAGAGCACATCTATCTTGCAAGTTATGCAACACACTCATCAGAAAATTGCTGCTTTTCATCTGTCTCACACCTGAACACAATTAGGTTATTTCTGTTCGAGCATGAAGCTTGAGAATTCCGTCTGGTATCTTCGCAAAAAGATCAAGACATACTTAACTCATGGAAAGAGAGTAGTGTCCAACGTGAAGCTGTAGTTGTCGCGCTAAAATGTTCTTAACTCTGATATTCTAACAGATGAGTGCAAATTGAACACAAAAAATAACAGCTATGAAGTCTGCCCACTGAATGGGAGAATGGACAGATGAAGAGGGTGATCTTAGAACAAAGAACAATACAGCACAGGAATAGGCCATTCGACCCTACAAGCCTGCGCTGACACATTTTGCCCTTCCACACTAAAACTGCCTTCACTTACAGGATCTGTATCCCTCTATTCCCTTCCTATTCATGTATACGTCTCGGTGCTTCTTGAATGCTGTTGTGTCTACTTCCACCACCTCCTCTGGCAGGGCATTCCAGGCACAAACCACCCTGTGGATGAAAAACTTGCTTCGCACTTCTCTTTCAGACATTTCCCCCACACCTTGAACCTGTGAACGCAAGTAATTGACCTCTACACCCTGAGAAAAAGCCTCATGCTCTCCATGCCATACACAATCTTATAAATTTCTATCAAGTCGCCCCACAACTTCCTGCACTCCAGTGAAAAAAAACCAAGTCTATTCAACCCTTCTTCACAGCTAAAATCCCCCATTCCAGGCAACATCTTGGTAAACCTTTTCTGTACCCTCTCCAAAGCATCCGCATTCTTCTGATTGTGTGGTGTCAATATTCCAAGTATGGCCTAACTGAAGTTCTATAAAGCTACAGTACAACTTGCCTACCCTTCTATTCAATGACCCTTCCAATGAAGACAAGCATGCCATATGCCATGTTGACTAACTTATCTTCCTGCGCTGCCACCTTCAGTGATCTGTGGACGTGCACACCCCAGATCTTGTTTGACTGAGATTTTCGTCATACTTAAATAGAATCAAATTGAAACTAGATCGATGTTGTTTCTCTTTTTGTGACAACTTTGAAGTTACATGCCTTTTTATTAGTTGAGGTGTCTAATGTGGCATGTCACAGGTAATGATTTTCAGACAATTTTGATTCTAGTACCATCAAGGTAGATAGTAACACTTAAAATATCAGAGTAGAATTAGGTCATTCGGCCCATTGAGTCTGCTCTGCTATTTGATTGTGCTGAGATGTTTCTCAACTCCATTCTCCTGCCTGCTCCCCATAACGTTTGATTCCTTTATTAATCAAGAACCTAACTATCTCTGCCTTAAATACACTCAATGACTTGACCTCCACAGATGGTACTGCAGTGGCAGCTTAATGAATTTCATAACTTTGCAACACAACTGTTTATGAGTTCCTTCAAGTCCGAAATATTACAGCTTACATGAGGACTACCTCTCTGATTAACTATTTACAGATTGCCTCAATGTGACCAACACTACTGTAGAAACTGTTAGGAGCACATTACCCTCAGTTCTACATCTTGCAAATTTTTTATTTTGCTCTGGCCAAGTCTCCATAACATTGTGCCTGTTGTGACAATTAAGTCTTAACCCATGTACAAAATCCCCCACGTCACTTTTTTCCCCCTTACACAATCAATGTTATGCATTTAATTTTATATCTACATTTTCTCCCATTGACACTTGTTGAGTAAAAAAAAACTGCATGAATGCAGTGACTTACACATCATGTTAATATGACTACTATGATTACCTAGACTTGTACACATACTAGCCACAGATCTGCCTGCAAAATGTTCCTTCATTTACTCTGATAAAATTCCTGTGAAATCATCATAGTTTGTGGTGCTTACTGCACTCAATCGAGTGTATTAACCCTTTCAGATCCATATTCAAGTCCTTTGATTATCACAGATGTTGGCTGGGGATAAATTGGTCATTACGTGTTGTGATATTCCAGCTATTAGAGGACATCATTACGCATTTGATTTGAAAATGCAGTATCTCAATTGCACATTTCAAGGAGCTTAGTCACCTGTTTGATATTCACTGTCCAAAGATCAGAATGAACCTGAGGCTTCATGGTGATAATCCCAGCTTTGGGCACTCATTCATGACTGGTTTTCCCTCCAGTATGTGAACTCGCAGCTGGACTGAGAGACCACTGGTTCAGTGCTCATAAGTCTCCCAAACACTACAGTTGGGTTCAACCTCACTTTGGACAGGCCTGGTGAGTGGAAACCAAAGTTCTGTCTCTAAATATGAAATGGACATAAAACACAATGCTAAGAATCAAAGAGTATGAGTCTGTGTGGGCATCCACATCAGAAATCAGAAAATGTAAGAGAGGCTTAGTCTTGGTTGAAACACCCTTCCGAGAATGTTCTATCAATTAAAATATGCAAGAAGATCAATGGGAAACCACCTTGGCTCCTCCTCCCTAAACTAAGGCTAGGAATTCAGCCTTTGATTAACTCAACTCCTGCCTCTCAGAAGCTTGTCCACAATCCTGAAGTCAACAGTACGACAGAATATATTCCATTTGCTTGAATGAGTGCAACTCCAACATTTAAAACCAACACATTCGGACAAAATAGCCCATTTCATGGGCAGTCCATTTAGCAATTTTTAAACTTTCATTCCCTCTGACACAGAAGCAGGAGTATGTACCATCAACAAGATGCACTGCAGTATCTCACCAAGGTTTCTGCAACATATGCAATCCCGACAGAGAATGACAGCAGGATGATGGAATGCTGTCACATGCAAGATACCCCTAATGCCACACAGCACTTTAACTTGGGACTGTATCACTGTTTCTTCATTGTCATTAGGTCAAAATCCTGGTAATCCCTTCCAAATAACATGGCGGGTTTACATACCTCCACGGACTGCAATGGCTTAAGAGCTGACTCACCAATTAAGAATGAGCAATAAATTCTGACCGAGACAGTGACACCCAAATCTCATGAACAAATAAATAAAGGGATGAAAACATGTTAACACTTGCTGTAAAACAAAGTACAGTCTACATATCAGGCAGAGTATATAGTAAACTCTTTAAAAAATTGACAAAACTGAAAGAGATAATAGGAACTGCCGATGCTGGAGAATCTGAGATAACAAGGTGTAGAGCTGGATGAACACAGCAGGCCAAGCAGCATCAGGAGAGCAGGAAAGCTGACGTTTCGGGTCTAGACCCTTTTTCTGAAGAAGGGTCTAG
>NC_063371.1:12611695-12641739 GCF_021869965.1 Rhincodon typus | reverse complement strand
CTAGGCCTGAAACATCAGCCTTCCCGCTCCTCTGATGCTGCTTGGCCTGCTGTGTTCATCCAGCTCTACACTTTGTTATCTCAAAAGGAGAACATTTCTGGGTTTTCTTTTTCATTTTCTTTATCAATTGTGGAAATATATTAGATGGTGAAAAACGGCTGTTTCACTGTCAGGTGGGGACAATGTAAGGACAGGTCAGGTGATAAAATCTCCAATCCAAAAACAGCTTGCAGCCCAGGCTTCATCAGTGGTTTCATGAAGCACAAGATGCCACATTCCGAGGATTGTCAATTTTTCATATCCAGCGAGACGATGCAAAACAGGAACATGCAGAAATTCGCTGAAACAGCATATTCAGGTGGCCTAGATCCCCAAGTCACACAGTAGGCTATTATCTGTTTAATCTGCAGGGTGCTCTTTAATAATATCAATATCACGTAAGTGGCAGCATACAATGTGATCTGTCGTTAGGACTCAGGAACAAGAGTAGGCTGCTCCATCATTCTGGTTAAAATTGTGGTCTCAATTGTCTGTCCCCAAAGATGAACACAAGTCTGTACTGTACCAGAAGAATTTCAACCCATAGAATCCCCAAACCTTTACAGAACTGCAATTCATCTGCATCTGTGCGACATCTTCAGCTGAATGGAGTGCATGCCCCAATGTCTTTCCTGTGCAAAATGTCGGTCTCTGATTTCCACCTCACCAAACTGCATAACTCACGAAAACATACATCCGTATTGCTACCTCACCAGAGTCGAAAATCACTCCCATCACACTCACTTGGTGGTCCTTACTTTTAAGTCAAGGAAAAATACAGCAGGAACAAAAGGACATGCATTAAAGGTCAATAAATATTCAGTTATGTCGATTTTATGGCAAAAGGTTTCTTGAAACCAATTGTTCCCACTGAGGAAACATTCATTGTTTGAACAAGCGAGATTGGCCGTTACATTGCAAAAACCGTACCTCAGCTATCAGATGTACTGAGGATACTGACAATATAAACTTCTCACAACAGTCAATTGGAAAAGACAACAGAGTCAGAAAAAGCCATACAAAAAAATCTTAATTTGCTCTACCTGTTTTATGAGAAAGAAAATCTGCACTGCACTTGTCAAAATCATCATAGATAATACTGTCAATTAATTCAAAGCAATCAAGTGCTTCCAGTTTTAAATCTAATCATTCTTGAAAACCAGCACCGTAAGAATTTTGTTTATGAAAATGCAACCAATGTCTTAACTACTGACAACTGATATGAAAACTAGCTCCATACGATGACCATTTGATCATATGGCCACTCCAATCTGGTAAATATTCAATGATAAATTCTTTCTCAGCTTCCTTTTGAAGACTTGCAAAATTGCTGCTTGATGATCTAATGCATGGAAAATAGCAAAGTGAGGATTTCCATATGATATTGCATAATAAGACTCATCAAATTGCTCGCTGCAGTATTTTAAATCAACTCTACTGGCAGTGAAGAAGAAAGTAGAAGCTTTGAAGTTTCTAGAGAAATCAAACTGAGGTCTGAAAAAGAGAGTTAAACAGTTAGAACAGAGGGGTGAGGGGATCCAAGCAAAGTCAATGTGGAGCAAAGTCAGAAATAACCCAGGTCAGATCCAGCACTTAACAGATTCAAGACAAGAATAAGGAATGAACTACTGGAGATTTAAGACTCGTAAAAATCTTTTAATGTATTTTAAAAATCATGTTTGAAGCATAAGGAACAGCTTGACATGGTTCAGAGAACAGCAGGAATTCTTGCTTTGAATAATTAACTTTCAACATTAACTTTTATAAAAGGGAGGGAGAAGGGGGATAACAGACTTGTAGTGTATTGAACGAGGTTAGTTGTTGTCTAGCCATAAATTCACTGACATGTTTTTCGGACGTTCACAAGAGAAAATGTTTAGATAAATATCAATTCAGTTCTATTTTCTTGAATATCTGCCTGCCATTCACACTGAAATGGTTACAATACTATGAATAAAAAAATAAGCTTATTGACTTTTGGATACATTGCCAGCATTGGCACACTATTCACATGACAAATTAAATGAACAAATGTGTCACATGGCAACACCAATTAGCATCAACTGTAGCAATCTGCGAGCTGTGAAAATGGTTTTATTACAGGAGGTACGCCAGGTCGCGCTTTTGTTCTGTAAAATGTGGTCTTGTGCAATAATAATTTTCAACCTTCTGTTTTAAACTGGCAACATCATTTGAGCATGAAATGTTAACCCAATTCTTCTGGGAAGCTCTTTAAAATTTCACAATTTACAAAGAGAGGCTCACAGGATCTTGGATGTGGATTGAACACTGACTTAGCATCTTATCCACAGGGAGGACAAGGATTCCCAGTATGAGTGATTATCAAATGACAATCATGTATAAAGTGTCTGTGAGTACATTTTGCGAGATGACTGGGTTAAGATGAGGCCCCACTGTGATAGCACATAAAGAACACACATTTAGGCAAGAAACTGGGCGGATTGTGGGACCTGAGGAATTATACTGCTGAATGAATGCAGTGGGGACAGAACAATAGAAACAGAATTATCTTGGTAATTTTTGAGGGATTCTGTAGGAACATCATTTGAATTTCTGACAATCATTTGCGAACTGATAAAACTTGTAATTGATAAAAATAGGTGAATTGGTAAATTATACATGAACATTGAGGAATCTATCTTGTAAATGGCATAATCAACTGTTGCTTAATATATATCATCCATAAGTACAAAGGATAATTGATTGATGAACTATTCAATCCTGAGTTAACAGCATTATCCAAAAACTGTCCCGATCGACTGGAACAATACTTGATATGGTCCATTGCTTTCAAAAGAGGCATTCCTCCGAAGTGTTATCAGTTACTTAAGGTGATCTGGCACCAACCTATTTGAGAACTGTCAGCCCCTGACACACTTCCTAGCTATCATTGGTTCTGAAGAAGGCTCACTGAACCTGAAATGTTAACTCTGATTACTCCCCACAGATGCTGCCAGACCTGCTGAGGTTTTCCAGCAATTTCTGTTTTGTTTCTGATTTCCAGCATCCACAGTTCTTTTGATTTTTATTTAGTACCTGACACACTTCCTCCTGATGTACAGCAACATGCAAAACAAGCTAGACTTTTTGTTTGAAATCCCTGTGAACAAGTCAATTTCTCCATAAACACTAGTTAATTTCTGTGGTTGCTGGTTGGCCATTTGACAGACCTCAAGCAGTAAAAATAAAGGCCTCCAACATGATCACTAAAAATCTGTTGGAGGAAATAAAAGAGAGGCAAGAATACCAAATGTCTGACAGCAATTTGACCAAAATCATTGCATTGCAGTGGTGAAAGCTAAATAGTAGCAGCCAGTTTTAGAACGATTTCTAGCTCTGGTTATGTCTGGTGTTTTCCACTGCATGAAAATGAGCCAAGGTATTAATCATGTATTTGATTTACAGTTAGGAGAACACACATTCAAAAATATATTGAACTCGATTAGTCACATATCTTGCATAAATCTCAAAGTTGGAAGCTTCTGCAGGTTATATGGGCAGGTGGTAGATGGACAATAAGTGATTGCAATCAGGGCTCCAGGTATCTGTTGTAGAAAATATAGATTCTGAAAGGATTAATGTCAGAGACTGCATTAAGCTCCACCCAGTCTAATGATATCACATGATCTTGGGTGGGGAAATTGGGAGAAAAGCTCTCGATCTTGAGGAAGACAGGTGTGTCATTTTCTCTGCCAATAATTTTGGTGACAATGTCTAAGTCACTCAGGTAACTCATATCTAATTGCTATCATGTAACAAAGTACAACTTGTTGAGACAAGAGCATCTTCTCACCAAGACCCACACAGCTATTCTGCTACCGGCTAACATTCGGAACAAAACAGATGAACTGATCATGCAAGTAGAAATAAATAGAACTTCGAACATAAAACTGTACAGCACAGGAAAGGGCCCTTGGGCCTACAATGTTGTGCTGGCCAAGATGCCAAGTTAAACTAATCCCTTCTGCCTGCCCTTGATCCATATCTGTCTATTCCTTGCATATACATGTGTTGATCTAAAGTCCCTTAAACCCTCCTAAATAAGTATGATCTGACAGCCATTACAGAAACTTGGCTGCAGAATGACAGAGACTGTAACATAAATATTGAAAGATAGAGGACCGGAAGTTAAGAAAAGCAGAGGGATGGTTCTGTTAATGATGAAACAAGTACAATAAAAGGGGATGATCTCGGTTTCAGAAACCAGGAAGCAAAAGTGATTCTGATCAAGGTGACAAATGATAAAGGCAAAAAGTCACTTGCGGGAATGGTATACAAGGGTCCCCTAACAGTAACACACAAGAGGATGGAGCATAAATGAAGAAATAACAGGAGCTTGTCAAAAAGAAATGGCAATAATCATGGCAGAATTTAGTTCTCAAATAGATGAGAAAAAATCATTTGAGTGAAACTCATGGAGAAAAGAAGTTCATGGAATGTTTTCCACACAGTTTCTTTGAACATTATGTTCTAATCAGACAAAAGATGATAACAGACCTGGCACTGTGCAATGAGATAGGATTAATTAATTACATGACAGGGACAGTGCAGTTAGGTCACAATGATCACAATATGATTGAATGTTACAAAAACAAAGTTTCTGGAAATGCTCAGCAGGTCTGGCAGCATCTGTTAAAGAAAAAACAGAGTTCACGTTTCGGGTCCGGTGACCCTTCCTCAGCATCCGCAGTTCTTTCAGTTTTTATGGTCGAATTTTATATTGCCTTGATTGCTCTTGCCCCCTCACCCACTCCAAACTATCTCCGTCTGAACTGACTGCACTCTGTGCTCTCAAATTCAACCCTAAATTTGTAATCAAGCCTGTTGACAACAGTGCTGCTGTTGTCTCATGTACTGATCTTTACATCACGGGGGCTGTGCGCCAGTTCTCAGCTATCTCCTCCTGTCTCCCCATGGACCACGACTCCACCAAGAAACATGAGGCCATTGTGTCCACAACGGTGACTAATCTTCTTTCATCCGGTGATCCCCTCTCCACTGTCTCCAAGCGCAAAGTTTCCACACCCCGCATAACCTACTTCTACCTCCTTCCCAAAATAAACAAAAAGGACTGCCCGGCAAATCCATTGTTTCTGCCTGCCTTTGCTCCACAGAAGTCATCTCTTGCTACCTTGACTCAATTTATTTCCCCTTGTCCAGTCCCTTCCCATTTACATCATTTTCAAAATTTCTAGACCCCCTTTTTACCACGGACATGTAAGCCCTTTGCAAGTCCATTCCCATTAGGATCCTCTCATGTTCTCTGTTTCTGCCTGAAAACCATCCTCAACCATCCTTCTCTGCCTGGTGGAGCTCGTCCTCAATTTTAACAACTTCTCCTTTAACTTCTCCCACTTTCTTCACATCAAAGGTGTGGTCATGGGGACACACATAGGTCCCAGTTATGCCTGTCTCTTTCTGGGGTATGTAGAACGTTTCTTGTTCCAGTCCTACCTGGGCCCTGCCCGCAACTCTTTCTCTGGTACATCGATGACATCATCAGCGCTACTACCTTCTCTCATACAAAATTAGAAAAATTCATCCGTTTCACTTCCAATTTCCATCCCAGGATCTGTTTCACCTAGTCCATCTCTGACTCTTCCCTTCCCTTCCTCAATACCTGTGTTTCCATTTCTGAGGATAGGCTGGGTACCAATCTTGATTATAAAACCACCAACTCCTACAGTTACTTTGACTAGACATCTTCACATCCCGCTTCCTGAAAAGACTCTATTCCATTCTCCCAGTTCCTTTGGCTCCATCGCATTTGTTCGACAAGGGGCCCCCAAACTATCCACTTTCTTCCTCAACTGAGCATTCCCAATCAGTGTGATAGACAGGGCCCTCAGCCATGTCCAACCCATCTCCCATACTTCGGCCCTCATCCTTTCTTTTCCCTTCCACAACAACGGTAGGATCCCTCTTGTCTTCACCTACCATTTCACCAACATCCACATTCAAAGGATCACCAGCTGCCATTTTCACCACCTCTAGCGGGATGCCACTACTAGACGCATATACCCCTTCTCTCCCTTGTCAGCTTTCCACAGGACTGTTCCCACCAGGACACCTTAGTCCATTGCCTCCTCCAATCCCAATATCCCCTACTCAACAGACTCATGGCACCTTCCCATGCAATCGCAGAATGTTTAACACCTGCCCATTTGCTTAACCCTGCCCCATTATCCACGGCCCCAGACCTATCTTCCAGGTGAAGCAGTGACTTACCTGCACTTCACTCAATGTAGTCTACTGTATTCGTTGCTCACAATACAGTCTCCTTTACAGTGGGGAGATGAAAAGCAGACTGGGCGACCGCTTTGCAGAACACCTGTGTTCTGTCTGCAATGTTCTGACCCTGAGCTTCCAGTTGCCTGTCATTTCAACAGATCACCATGTTCACTGGCCATCATCTCTCTCTGGGGCTTGCTGCAGTACTCCAGCGAAGATTAGTGCAAGTGGGAAGAACAGCATCTCATTTTCCGCTTGGGAACCCTGCAACCTTCTGGACTCAATATCGAGTTCAATCATTTTTAGAGCCTTAGCACCTTCTCTCATGCCCTTACCCCAACCCCTCCACCCCAGGCCTTGATTTCACATGGGCTGTTTCCACAAACAACCCATTTTCAGCCACTAACAGTCCCCATTAGCAGCTGAGATAACAAGGTGGGCATCCTTAGAAGAGGCTTCGCAGTGGGGTTAAAATTGTCCCAGGCTGGCCTTTACTCACTCCTTTATCAGTTCAGTTTTCTCTCTCTCCCTGTTTGGGACCCATTTCCATCGATCTCTTCCGTCTTGCCCCTCTCCCTAGTCCTTCTCTGGCATATATGAACTCACCTTTTTCTAGTTAGAATCAGATCTGAAGAAGGGTCACTGGACCGGAAACATTAACTCTGCTTTCTCTCCAGAGATGTGGTCCGACCTTCAGAACCTTTCCAGTAATTTCTGATTTTGTTCCTGATTTCCAACATCCATAGTTCTTCGTTTTTTTGAATTTTGCATTCAGTTTAAGGAAGAGATGAATGGGTCCAAAAGTGGTGTTTTAAACTTACATAAGGGTAATTATGAGGGCAGGAAGCAGAGCTAGCTAAATTCAATAAAGGAATAGGTCATATGCAGAAATAAATATGAGAGAAAACAAGCTGGAAAACTGAAAATGGATAAGAGTTTCTGTTGCTATTAAAAAAGAAAAAGAGTCAATAAAGTGAACACAGGTCCAGAATTAAGAATGGAAAAAAAGATGACAGATTAAAGTATTTTGCACCAATCTCAAATTTACATGATACACACATAACGTCCCAGAATTGGCTGTAAATCGGGAAATGGAAGAGAGGGAGGAACTAAAGAAAATTATAATCAATTATTCACTCACATAATTCAAAAAGCAAGGAAGAGAGAAAGCAGAAAATTACAGGCCAATTACCTTAAAAATCTGTCCAGTTACCTTAAAATCCACCACAGCGGAAATGTTAGAAGCAATTATTAAAGATGTTAAGGCAGGGCACTTGAAAGAATTCCACGGAATCTGGCAGTTTTGTAAAAGGGAAATTATGGCTAACTAATTTGCTGGAGCTCTTTGAAGAAGTAACCTGTGCTGTGGATAGAGGATATCCAGTAGATGTACTGTACCTACATTACCTAAAGGCATTTGATAACCCACAAGCTTCTTTTGAAATCAAAAGGTCCATGATGTACGTGACAATATCTTGCCATGAATGGAATATTTGTGAGGGAACAGGAAATAGAAAGGAGTCTTAAATGGGTTTCCTGGTTGGCAAGATGTAACGAGACGTGTGACACAGAGATCAGTGCTGGGTACCCAACATTTTACAATTTGTATGCAGTCATTCCTGTTTATGCGTGAGGGTTCCATTCCTGAGAACCCCACGAATGATGAAATTTGCAAGTGTGGAGCTCGTTAAAAATACAGGGTAAAATAGTTTAAAAATCACAGATACAAGAGTTTTGCCCACAGATATTGAAGCTAGTTGTGACTTTCTTTTTGGCGCAGGTAGGTGAATTTGTGAATTGTGATCTCGCGGAGACAGAGGATTTACTGTGAATTACTCAGATGAAGCGAGAAAAGATGTGATTGCTAAATTCGCCGATGACACAAAAATAGGCAGAAAACTAAGTTGTGAAGACAACATCGTACAACAAAGGATATAGGTAGCTTAAATAACTGGTCAAAGATCTGGTAAACTGACAGTAACGTTGGAAAATGTGAAATTGTCCATTTGTGCAGGAAAAATAAATGTATATTATTGTAACAATGCCAGATTGCAGAGTTCTGAGGTCACAAAGAGTGGCATGCAGGTAAGCAAGTAACTAGGAAGCAAATAAAAAGGTACTGTTGATTGTAGAGGTTATGCTTCAATTCGACAGGGCTCTGATGATACCACATCTAAAGTACCATGTCCAGTACTGGTCTCCTTACTTAAGTATGGAAACACATTGGAAGCAATTAACAGAAGATTTAGTGGACTAATACTTGGAATGGATGCTTGTCTTGCAAGGAAAGGTTGGACAGGTGAGGTTTGGATTTGCTGGAAGTTTGAAGAGTTAAAAGATGAAAACATATCACTTTTGAGGGGGTTTGCGTAGTGGATGTGGAATCTAGAACAATGAGTCATCATGTAAAACTAAGGGTCAGCCAGACAGAGATAAGGCCAAATTTTTTTTCTCAGTCGATGATTTTTGGAACTTTCTTCCTCATTAGACAGTGGAAGCAGAGTTATAGAATATTTTTAAGACAGAAGTTGACAGATTCTTGATATCACAGGTGAAAGGTTATCAGAGGTAGCCAGGAATGTGAAATTTGGGTTATAATTAGATCAGCCACGATCTCATTAAACAGCAGAGCAAGCTCAATGGCCAAATGGCCTACTCCTGCTCCTAATTCATCTGTTTATATGGTCCTTGACGGGAGGGATCAGGAGGGGCCACCAGAAGTATTTTCCTGCATTTGAGAAGATTTTGTACTTTCATCTACTTTGGTTAACAGTCCCAAAAAGTATGATTTGATGAAGTACTTCTGCAACTAGCAAAATTCCAAATACTGTCACAGTTATCTTTTTACTTTAGCACAGTCATGACCGAGAGACTGACTGAATCCACATTGAAATTAACGACCAAATCAAAATTTCAGAGCAAATGTGAGTCACGTGTCTATTCAATCTATCATTACACTTAGCATAACATACACTCATCATGACAGCAGTAGCAGCTCCAACAAGCTTGAACGTTGAACATAACATAACTGCAGAAGAAATTTTAATCCTCTGCTCCTTTAACAATGTGAAGTTTCTGATTCTCTCAATTATTATTATTTTTTCACATTCAGCAGACAAAAGATTATTTGATTGCAGTAGCCAAATCAGTAAAAACTATTAACATATACAATTGGTTGCAAAAGTCAAAATAAAACGGCAAAAGCTGAAAATCAGCCACACCTCCTCTGCATAGTTGCCTAATGGATGTTTCCACCTGTTTGAGTGAAACAGGGCTGTCTGTGTTATATCAGTTTATTTTCTGTCTAACTCCAAGTTTCTTTCGCAATGGCCAATCACAGCAGGAGAACTGATCATTGTTGGCCAATGATAAAATTCAGCAAGACTAATAGAGATAGAATCCCCAAAGTGTGGAAACAGGTCAATTGGCCCAACAAGTCCACACTGCACCTTCGAAGAGCATCCCATCCAGACCCATTCCCCTACCCTTTTCCCTGGAACCCTGCATTTTCCATGGCTAATCCACCCAATTTACACATTCCTGAACACTGTGGGCAATTTCCCGTGGCCAATCCACCTAACCTGCACATTTTTGGACTGTGAGAGGAAACCGGAACACCCGGCGGAAATCCACCCAGACACGGGGAGAATGTGCAAACTCCACACAGTCACCCAAGGATGGAATCAAACCCAGGTCCCTGACGCTGTGAAGCAGCAGTGCTAACCACTGAGCCACTGTGCCGCCTCTAATAAGTCTGCATGATCACTCCATAGCGTGTGCCCAAAAACACACACAAACTCACAGGCTTAAGGAAATGGGCTCTCATAAACACTAAACTGATCCTACCTGAAATGTGTGAGCAACCTGTGCAAATCGTCAAGGGGAAATGTTCAGATGACTGAAATGAGTAATTTAATGGTTCCCTAGATGGAGCCTTTTTGTGGCACAGTGGTAGTGTCCCTACCCCAGGACCAGGAGGCCCAGGTTCAAGTCCCACCTGCTCCAAAGGTGTGGAATAACCTCTCTGAACAAATTGACTAGAAAAATAAGTTTGAAAGAAATAGTTTCCTTCAGCCCTTGACTCATGCTTCCTCCACATCCACAGAAAATCAAACTAGGTTAAAGCTTCAGAATTCATGGCAAATACAAATGCATTCAACAAAATACTGCAAACATCAAAATAAATAACAATATTGAAGATATTGCTTCTAAAAAGCTTAAGGAACCTGAAAATACATCAGGTTGACAGACCTGTTTATCCTTTGACAGATGAAACAGGTTCCTGCCATACAACGAACAGGGAGAAGTAGAGTTAATGCCAGCAGTGAAAGAAAGATCTCGGTGCTTTCACACAGCAATCTCTCAATGTCCATGTTATGTGGCCACAGTGAAAGCGAACAAGTTACTGCATGTGTTCACAGATTGATTCATGAATATCAACACAGTAATATAAAAGAAGGAATTGCGGATGCTGAATGTCTGAAACAAAACAGAAATTGCAGGTCTGATAGCAGCTATGGGAAGAAAGCAGAGCTAATGTTTTGAATCCAATGACTCTTCATCATTACAGTATTTTGTTTTTTTTCTGTAATTGCTTGTGGGATATGGGGATCACTGGCTAGCCAGAATTTATTGCCCATCCCTAGTTTTCTTTGAGACAATGGTAGTGAGCTGGCTTCTTAAACCACTGCAGTCCACATGCTGTAGGCTGACCCACAACGCCCTTAAGAAGGGAATTCCAGGATTTTGACCTAATGTTTATGAAGTCTCAGTTGTGACACCGCAACCTGCTTTGATCTTGTCACATGATGACAAACCCTGAGCTTGTGGAATGAATTTAGAGGAGAGCAGCATGACTGATTTTCAAATTAAAACAACTTAATTGAGCAGATAGGCTAAACAAGTGGAATCTGTCCACTTTGGAGAAGCATACCCTTGTGAATCACTTAACTGAAGTTTGTAAAATATTTGATTGTGTTCATGTGAACAAATTATTTCATCAAAAATGATTAGGGCCGGCCCAGGAATCAAATTACATTGTGCGAAGGAAGAATTGTGGCAGATATCAGGAGATTCTTCTTTTCCAACAGTGAAGTGAAATTGGTTATCAGTGTGTGTAGTGAAAAGAAGCAGTTCAGCATTGGGATCATCTCTTAGAAGTTGATCATCTGGAATATGAATCAGAGTCAAAGTGATCTTTTGGGTTACTTTTGATTGCCTAAGGCTACTTTTCATATTTCTGCGCTTCATGAATTGGCCTGGAGTTTTATTTATCTCACTTTTCAACTCTCCCAGCAGATTGTATGGCTCCAGGTAGGGTGTATATAACATGTATTTGCTGCAAAAGTCATCACTACTGTGCTGCACAGACTGGAGGGACCAGCAGTTCTTATCCCGTCCAACATTTCTGCTAATGTACATTTTCAGACATTTCAATTCACTTCACAATGAAAATGGTTGCAGTCTTAGCCTGAGTACATCTCTGCAGGACTTCATCAGTGTGCAAAGCCTAATCAGCTTTAGCTCCTTCATCAATGACCTTCTCACCATCACAAGGTCAGAAGTGAGGAATGTTCACTGATGACTGCATAATGTTCAACACCATTCATAACTCCTCAGAAATTGAAGCATTCCCTGTGTATATGCAACAAGAATGTGGACTGTATCCAGGCTTGGCTTCCAAATGATTTAAGGAAAGATTAGAGCGATTGGGCTTACACTCCTTGGAGCAGCAAACATTAAGGGGTGATCTTTTCGAGCTGTTCAAAATTATGAACAATTTTAACAGGGTAAAGAACTATGTTTTGTTTCCACTTTTTGGTATGTCAGTAGCTCGAGGTCACAATTTCAAGACTGTCAACAAAATAAGACAGGGCTGAATTAAGAGAAACTTCTTTAGGTGTGTAATAGGGTACAAAGAAATGGTTGTGCAACTGAATACATACTTTGGTTCTGTCTTCACTAAAGAGGACACAAATCAGATACCAGAAATGTTGGAGAATGCAAGACTTAGTAAGAGGGAAGAATTGAGGGAGATCAATACAAGTAGAGAAATAGTGATAGGAAAATTGATAGGATTGAAGGTGGATAAATCCCCAGGGCCTGATAATCTACATTCCAGAGTATTATGGAAGTGGCTCTAGAAATACTGATGCATTGGTGGTCATCTTCCAGAATTCTATAGACTCTGGAACAGTCCCAGCAGATTGCAGGGTAGCTAATGTCACTCCAATAATCAAAAAGGGATGTAAAGAGAAAACAAGGAATTACAGACCAGTAAGGCTAGCACAGTAGTGGGTAAAATTCTCAAATTCATTGTCAAGGACTTCATAGCGGAACATTTAGAAAGCAGTGGAAAGATCAGAGTCAGCATAGATTTATGAAGGGGAAATCATGCTTGACAAATCTGTTGGAATTCTATGAAGATGCAACTCGTAGAGTTGACAAAGTGGAGCTAGTCGATGTGCTATATTTGGACTTACAGAAAGCATTGGACAAAGTCCCAAATCAGAAGCTATTGTGCAACATTAAAGAGCATGGGATTGGGCCAAGTGTATTGAGATGGATAGGAAACTGGTTGGCAGAGAGGAAACAAAGAGTACGAATTAATAGGTCTTTTTCAAATTGGCAGGAAGTAACTAGCGGGTGCCATAGGGATCAGAGCTGGGACCCCACTGTTCACAGCATATATTAATGATTTGGATGAGGGAACAAAATGTAACATCTCCAAGTTTGCAGATGATTCCAATTTGGGTAGGAGGGTGAACTATGACAAGAACGCAGAGTTCTTTCAGCATGATCTGGACAATTTGGGTGATTGGGCAAATCAGTGGCAGATGCAGTATAATTCACTTTGGAAGCAAAAACAAGCAGGTAGATTACAACCTGAATGGCTGTAAATTCGGAGAGGGGAGTGTGCAACGGGACCTCGGTGTTCTTGTGCGCCAGTCACTGCAGCTAAGCATGCAGGTGCAGCAGGCAGTAAAGATGGCAAATGGTATGTTCACCTTCATTGCGAGAGGTTTCGAGTACAGGAGCAGGGACGTGTTGTTCCAGTTATACTGGGCCTTGGTGAGGCCACACCTAGAATATTGTGCGCAGTTCTGGTCTCCTTTTCTGAGGAACGATGCTCGTGCTCGAGAGAGAATGCAGCGAAGGTTTACCAGGCTGACAGATTGACTAGGTTAGGATTATTTTTGCTGTAGTTCAGACAGATGAGGGGGATCTCATAGAGACTTCTAAAATTTTAACAGGACTAGGTGAGGTAGATGCAGGGAGGATGTTCCTGATAGTGAGTATGTCCAGAACCAGAGATCACAGTCTGAGGATTTGGGGTAGACCACTTAGGACGGAGATGAGGAGGCATCTCTTTACCCAAAGAGTGGTGAGCCTGTGGAATTCACAACCACAGGAAGTAGTTGATTCCAAAACATTGAATGTATTCAAGATATAGCACTTGGGGGTGAATGGGATCAAAGGTTATGGGGAGAAAGCAGGATTAGGCTATTGACTTGGACAATCAGCAATAATCATGATCAATAGCTGAGCAGGTTTGAAGGGCTGAACGGCCTCCCCCTGCTCCTATCTTCTATATTTCTATAGATTTGGAGTGCATTGCCCGTAAGAGTAGAGGAGGCATTTTCCGTAGGGGATTTTTGAAAAAGAGCAAGATGTATACTTGAAAGTGACGAAGTTAGTGGGCTACGGATATCGGCTGGAGAGTGGAACTAGCTGGATAGCTCTTTCGGGAGCTGGTACAGACAGGATGGGTTGAGTGGCCTCCTTCTGAACTGTGAAATTGAAAGAAACAGGACCAATAGCGATCACCAACAAGAGACTATTAAACCGACACTCATTGACATTCAATTGTATCACCATTACTGAATCCTCTGCTTTAGTCAAAATCCTGGCGGTCACAAAAAGAAATAACTGGAGAAACTCAGCAGGTCTGACAGCATCCGTGGAGAGAAAGCAGAGTCAATGTTTTAGATCCAGTGACCTTTTTTCTGTTCTGAAAAGGGGTTGCTGGACTGAAACACTGACTCTGCTTGCTCTCCACAGATGCTGTCAGACCTGCTGAGTTTCTCCAGCTTTTTCTGTTGTGTCAGATTTTCAGCATCTGCAGTTCTCTGTTTTTGAACCTGGAAGTTACCGTTGGCCAGAAACATAACTAGACCTGCCAATAGAAATACTGTGGCTACAAATACTACTGTGACTAGGAATACTACAGGGTGTAACTCACCTTCTGAAGTCTTTCCACAGTGACAGAATATTTTTCATGCACCTGGATGTATGCAGCTCCAATAACACTCAACCACAGCCAAGACAAAGCAGCCCACTTGATTAGCATCCACATCTGTCACCTTCAATATTCAGTCCTTTCAACATTGATACACAGTGGTAGCACTGTGGAGGATCCACAAAATGCACTGCAACAACTCACCAAGGTTCCTTCAGTGGCATCTTCCAAACCTAAGACCACTACTGTCTAGAAGGTCAACGGCAGCACATACATGTGAACACCACAACCCATAAATTCCCCTCCAACCTTCACATAATCCTGAGCTGGAACTATATCGTTATTCCTTCACTGTCAATGGATCTACATCCTGGAAACCCCTCCCAAACAACACTGTCAGCGTCACTGCAATCTACAGACTGAAGCAGTTCAAGAAGACGACTTACCACTATATTCTCCATAGCACTTAGAGAAGGGCAACAAATGCTGGATTGTCAGTGACACACACGCCCTGGCAAAGAATATTTTTAAAAAGCTAGTGTGGCATTTTTAAAATAAAGTCGTTGTTGTAAAGTAGCTAAAGAGGCAATGAAATCACGATAGCCATTGTCATGACTTCAAGTCATTATGGCAGAAATCAGAAAAATACATTTTAAAAACTGCTGTTAATTCTTTTCCTTTCACACCATGAACATACATTGTATTCCAAACAGCAATGTAGTCAAATGTATTAGATAATGCTAAACCTCTCTCTCAACGAGTTCAGAGAGTTAGGATTTCACTGCATTCACTCAACCTCAAGACTGCAACTGAGTCTAACAAGGGGCTCTCAGACCATCTCTGCTGCATGATATTTCAAGACTATTTATTTTCTTGTTAACATTGTTATGTAAACTGTCTAAGAGATGATAAGGAATGCAAGTGCAACAGCATAAGTGTATAATCTGATCCTTCTAAATTTCTTAGGTTATTTCTATGATTGATGATCACATTCAGGGGAATGGCATGAGGGATGTCTATTTTGTTTTAACCTCTATTGTAGAAAATATCAGAGGACACTAGATTTAACACATGACTAAAATCAGATCATTAAGTGGCCTCGGTATTTTTAAGTAAATGATGCTTTCCAACCAAAGTTTTGAGGAGGTGACAAGTAGTATTGAAGTGGGCAATGCCATGCAGATGGTCTGCATGGATTTTAGCAAGGCTTTCGTCAAGGTCCCACATGGTTGGTTCGTCATAAAGTGAACAAAAAAAACCCTTGATCCAAGGGTGAGTGGTAAATTGATGCCACAAAACAAAAGAGGATGACTAACGGCTGCTTCTGTGATTAGAAGTCTGTTACCGGTAAGGCTCCTCAAGACTGACTGCTCGGTTTTTATAGATTATATGAATGATACAGGCTCAAAGATTTGGATCATAACAGAAATTCTAAATAATGCCAAAGTTGACAAAGTGATTGCCTGCAGTGAGGAAAATTTTAAACTACAGCAAAATAAAGATGGTTTGGTCACCTGGGTGAAAGGCAATGCATTTTGGGTACTGCATCACAGCAAGGAAATGGACAGCCAATGGTCATATACTAAGAAGTCTGGAGAAATAGAGGGACTCAGGACTGTACATTCATAGGTAACAAGACAAGTAGATTAGACAGTTACGAAGATGTGCGGCCTGCTTTTCTTTCCTATCCAAAGTGCAGCAGGGACGTTATGCTAGCACTGCATGCAACAGCTAGATCATAACTTGAGTACTGTGCACAGTTCTGGTCACCACATTGTTGGAGAGATGTGATTACACGAGGGAGGATGTAAAGCAAATTTGCAAGCATGTTGCCAGGAGTGAGAATACTTCACAATGAGGAAACATTGTATCAGCTTGGGTTGTTTTCCCAGAAACAGACAAGCCTAATGGGTGAATTCTTTGAAGTGCATAAAGTTATGGGGTGCCCAGTTAGATAAAATAAGATGAACGCCCTTAGTAAGGGATCAAAAACTATGGTCATAGATTGAAAGTAACATGTCAAAGGATTCTCAAATTCTTCCTCCTGCTGTGCGAGCCTGCAATGTTTATGCATGGCAGGGACTTCCATGACCAAAAGTCAATGCGTTCACACAGAAATCAGCATGCCTGCAGTTTGCACAGATCGTCCAAGTGGCGGCACAGCTTAAACAGAATGTTGGAAATGAGGAAACATTTTTTCACCCAGTGTGATGAACACCCGGAACTCACCCAAAAGAATGGTGGAGCCATAAACTCTCACCTCATTTAAAAAGCAATTGAATTAAGGTGGAATCAGGATTTGTACTTCTTTGTCAGCTAGCACAAACGTATTGGGTCAAATGACCTCCAAATGAGTATAAATATCGCTCTTCAAAGGCCATAAGGTTCAAATCCAAAATCGTCTGTCTTGAGACACTGCAGAGATGAATCACTATATTACATGGAACACACAACAGGAAAAGGAAGCAAAAACAGTCATCTTCAGCTTTCACAAAACGAATATTACTAAGAGATGAAAAAATCCACTGCTCATGATCACCTACCCCTCAGCTAATAAAGACAGTACCTTGTGCCAAATTCCTCCAAAGTGGAAGCAAGACAGAGCATGAAGACCAAGTTAAAACAAACTTTAAAGCATCACACTTTTGGGTCAGCCAAACATAAAACAAAGGATCATTCAATGGAAACAGATTGCTGAAGCACTCATGAGATGCAATGCAGTTTGGTTTGATGCAAAGCATTGTAATATAAATATATGTTTCTCCACTAAAATCCTGAGCAGTATTCATCTGCACAAGAACAGTAAATTTATAGTTTGCTTGGATCTGCCTTGAAAAAAAATTGATCTTGGTGAGATACCAAACCATGCCAATTACACCAGTGTAATAATTAGTAATGAGGTCCAGAAGCATGACACAATGCTCAGTCCAGCAATGAAAATGCTTCTTCAAGAGCATCGTTTTGTTTTCGGTTGCGTATAATGAATATCTAAGGATGCAAAACCGACAAAACCTACAGGAACTTAGCTCTAGCAAACAAAAAGTGATGATAGTCCAACCTAGTATCGGCTCTGTTATCATCTTGTCATGTATTGGAACAAGTGACTTACACCAATTTCTATGCACCAAGTTTTAATCAATAATTATTGTTCATCTATTGACAGATGTCAACAGGATGGATCTGAAAACTTAACTCCTTCTGGAGATATTGAACTTTTACGTCCGACAAAAGTTTTTAAAAGAGGAATGCTATGGCCAAAGACGACTGCAAATGTAAATTCAGTATCTGTCTGGCAGAGCCCCATATGTGAACCCACAAAGTGTCACACCTATATCGAGTGAAAGAAACTTCAAATAGAAAAACAAGACAGGAAGAAGTAAGGGCAGGCTGACTCTCCCCCCACCCCACCATCCTCACAGTCCTCTCAACCCCCGTTCCCAAACCACATTGCAACCACAGATCTGTACGTGGTTAGTGACTCAACATGCTGCTGTGCTTAGAGCAGTCATTAAACTCTGGTGCTGAAAGTAAAAGGTGAGCAGAATGGTTGTTCTGAAGGCTGCCAGCCATGCAACATCAAAAGGAATGAAGACAAAAGAATTTCAGCCAACCTGAAAAGCCCGGAAATTTAAAACTGACTCTTCAACTATCAAAATCAACACGATCAGTACTATCCAATTTAACAACACTCGACAATCTTCTCTTCGAGACTGATTGCATATCATTTTTTAAAATTCTTTTCATTATTTTTCGTAATCTGTGTCATGGGTCCCGTGAGTAGTTCTCCTCATAGTTAGTAAACAATAAACTCAGTATTTTGTTAACTCAAAGAGCATATTTAAATTGGGTCCTTTCAAAACATATGTTCACTTGGTTTGGGAGAAAGGTACGCACAACTGAAAAAATCCTTTTTTAAATTAACCTCATTGCGATCAACTGATACAGTCAGGTGGACAAAGAAGGGGAGCCAGTTCATCACTCGTCACCCAGAATCTTAACAATTTGGAGTATCCCATCTGGAACTGTCATAAATTGGGGAATGTCACCCGGGAATTGGTCATAACACAGGTAACATCACCCTTGTTACTTGTTCAAACAGTGCATGGCGGTCCATCCCGATTTAAACATTTAACTGCAGCAACATCACACTAAAACTGGCAACATGGAGTTGCAGGAAGGCAGCACAAGGTGGTGTCATTGTTCCTCACAATGGGAAAGTGTCTGACCTCTGCTCAATACCCTCTGATAATATCGATGAGATAGGATCATGTGGAGGATAACGTGAACAAATCGACATCCCATTGCACTTTGGCTGGGGAACAACCTGAACAACAAGATTGTCATATTTTAACCATATTTTGCACCTATTTCAAAACACTAATGCCAGAAGTAAATAGCTGTTGAAACACATTCGTAAAAGGGCTGAATTCTGTTATGGTTGTCGTTAGGGTTTGGCATACGATGTTAAAATAGACAATAAATCACATAATACTGCAGAACAGCATCAACTTGCATTATGTTAAGAATTTGTATTCCAGTGCATCTGCTTACCATTTTGGCTTTTGCCATGCAAGAATTAATTCTTACTTGTTTTCTTTTGAACGAGTTAAGTTCTTTATAATATTCATCAGAAACCATCCGTAGAACAGAGAATTTAATCCACATCTCTCTCACTTGCTTTGTCTCATGGCAGTCCCTGGAGCTTTCCTACATGTCCTTCACGCATTTACAATACTGAAAACAGACTTCTTGTGTCACAACTTTATTGCACAGTGCAACATACCTCCTTTGCATGATTTCTGGCCTTGACATCCGTAGCATGAACATTCTTCCTGTTACACATACCAAAGAATCTTTAATATTTCTCAAACAAAGATTTAAATAAGAAATTCAAAATTGCGATAAAGATTATATGAAAAATTGTGTTCTAATTGTTTTATTTCTCAAAGACGTAAATAAACTTAAACTCTGTTTTAAAATTGTTTTCATAAATTAGTGCATGTAGACAATGTAATATGATCTGGTTTGCCTTTGAATCATGCTCAAAATTTAGTACATTATGATTGGTCTTCGAATCTCAATATGCATCAGGTGCAATTTGTACTTGCACCTGCCACACTCATGTTTTCAGGCTTCTGCAAGGCTCAGATATCAGCAATCCAGAACCCATCAATCTTGCAATGCAGATCCTACAAAAACTTTTCATCAGCTCGATCTGCCAGTTCATTACATTTGCAGAATAATTTCAGAAATTATATTCACTGTGGTTTTCAATCCTGTAATCAATCACCTCTAAGGCAACTCTACGAAAACTTAGTCCTGATCAATGGCAGAGCTAACTTCAAGATCCAGTGGATAATATTTTATAACCAGATACTTGTCAGCATGACTTCTACAACTGTTCACTTCCAGAATCTTCTAGTTCATAGTTTTACCATTCTGCAACTTCCTAATTATCAAAACCAAGAATCGAGAGAGGAAAAGCTGGTTAAACCCATTCTACTTCACATGCTTTTCTTGAAACAGGAAAAGAATGTCAGTTTTGATAGCTTTGGAGGATTTTATTGGTTGCATCTTGGTTAGCTGGTTTAGTTAAACTGAGGAAATGGAGAGAAGACAGTGTAATACAGT
This sequence comes from Rhincodon typus, assembly GCF_021869965.1. Classification (NCBI taxonomy): domain Eukaryota; kingdom Metazoa; phylum Chordata; class Chondrichthyes; order Orectolobiformes; family Rhincodontidae; genus Rhincodon; species Rhincodon typus. Next base: position 12,621,578 of record NC_063371.1, on the reverse strand, counting down.
TGCAATATTGTTCCTGAATACAGTTTTACACCATAACATACCCACAATGTTTTGTTATGTTTTGAGGTTACTCAGCTGAAATCAACTTCATTGAAGAAGCAAACCAGATCCATTGCTTTTTCTAAACTTTTCTGCACTTTTACTTCAAGTCACTGATATATAAATATAACCAGGGTTAAGGAAACATTGTGCTCTGTTTTCTTTGCGAACTGTGTTTGCAGAGTACAAAGTGGACATTAATTCAAATCTAATCCTGTTGAAATGCTGTCATGGTGAAACAGAACTTGACACTTTTTTTGTTGTGGCTAAAGCTTATTAACTACTCAATCACCTCTCTCCAACAATCCAGAGTAACACCTTCTCTCCCTCTCAAAGTATTTTTAATCTCCCTGTTCGGTCATCTTACAGTAGACACAATCAGCTCTGTCCAAGACCCTTTGAACAGGACACTGTTTAGTTCAGAGCATAACAATCAACAACACAATGTGGAGACCCAGAATTTGGACATAAGCGAAGAAACTTGAGATTGATTGAGACTGGTGGAAATGTTGCAGAGTTTGTAGCACAAGTTCAGTCGTTGGACTTTTGCACATGGAAGTCTGATTGTTGTTCGCAGAGGGTTTGTTGAATGGTAATTTCTTGAAAACAATGTTTGAATTAAATAAGAATTTGTTCAACACGATGACATGTTTAAAAACAGCCCAGTCTGCTTCAAAATATAAAAATAGCGTCAAAAAATTTGATCTGAAATACTGATCTCCCATAGATAAAATTAAATTAATTAACTATTTTGTATGTGAAGATTTATTTATTCATCATCCTTTGCACAATCAGCAACCCTAATCACTTGTTCAAATTTTAATTGCCTGACCACATATGTTCGAGAAGAAAATCTGTTCCAAAGTTATAATTGTCAATAAGCATGTCACCAGAGCTGCTCCACTCCCACACACCAAATATTTATTTAATGAGGGAATTCCTGTCAAGCCTATGAGCATACAGAATGCTGTTTTGTGAATGCCTCAAACATCAAAGTTGTAATGAACATGGGAATGCTGATCAATATATAGAATTTTCTTTCTCCCCGACTTTAAATTCTACTCATTGTATAAAAATTTCCACAGCTTTGGGGAAGGTATTTATTTCTTTGGAGTTCCTCCAGACTCCCTTTGCATCTCAATCTCTCTCTCCTCTTTTCAGACATTCCTTAAAACCAGCATTCTGACCAAATTTTTGATCACCTAACTTTACATTTCCTCAAGTAGCTCAGTGACTAAAATCCTTACAATGCCTCACTGCATTAAAAGCAATTGTGGCTGAGGATCAATTACTTACTTGTAGAAAACACCAACATTTTGTTTAGCAGGTTAGGTGTCTATATGTGCAGGGAAACCATACTGCACACATGCTGTTTATGTTTTGCAGCCTTATTGTCATGCTCACCTCTAGTGCCACAGACCAAAACCCAAACCCAAAACTGATATTGTCAATGATGGGGAGGATGGTCTCAGGCCATACTGGTCAGAACAATGGCAGGTGGCATTTAAACTGGCCAAGTGTGAGGGTGATGCATTTTAGGAGGTCTAATAAGGGAAAGATATACAGAGTGAATGCTAGGTTCCTGAGAAATATTGATGAACACAGGGACCTTGGTGTACAATTCCACAGATCCCTGAAGGTGTCAGCGTGGGGAGATAAGATGGTGAAGAAGGCATACAGGTGCTTGCCTTTATTAGGCAGGGCACAGAATATAGAAGCATGGAAGTTTCATTGCAACTTGAAAGAGCATCAGTTAGGCCACAGATGGTACACCGTATGCAGCTCCGTCTCCACACAATTGGAAGGACATGATTGCACTGGAGATTGTGTAGAGGAGATTCACGAAGATATGTTCTGAAGAAGGGTCACTGGACCCGCACGTTAACTCCACTTTCTCTCCACAGATATTGCCTGGCCTGCTGAGTTTTCCAGCAATTACCAATTTTGCTTCTGATTTCCAGTATCGGCAGTTCTTTGTTGTTTTTTCATCAGGATATTGACTTGGATGGAAAATTTCAGTTATGAGGAAGGTCTAGATAGGCTAGGTTTGTTTTCCCTGGACGGAAGGCTGAGGGAGGATCTGATTGAGATGTTTAAAATTATGAGACATAGATAGCACAAATCATGAGAATCATTCCCCCCTCCCCCGCCATGGCAGACCACGTCTAAGACGAAAGGGCATAAATTTAAGTGGTTTAGAGGGGATCTGAGGAATACTTTTGTTTACCCAGAGGGTGGTAGAAATATAAAAAATGCTGCCCTGAGAGAGTGGTGGAGGCAGGTACACTCACAACATTAACGAAGCATTTAGACACGCACTTAAAATCACAAGACATGATGGACCACGGACCAATTGCAGGTAAATTGGATGAGTGCAGTTTGGTGCATGTTCGTCAGCACTAACATGGTGGGCCGAAGGATCTGTTTCTATGCTATATGGTTCTATGACTCTAAAAACCATAAGACTGACAAAACCAAGATGTGGAAATCCACACGTGTGCAGAGCTGTGCTGAAAGAGACATTTATCAAATGAGTTCCAAAAAGATGTCCCTGCTTATCAAAGTCAAAGTACTTTACAATTGGACATTAGCTTGAACAAATCAGGTGCGAAGAAGCACATTCCCAATCAACATCATTTGCGTGAAAAAGTTGCCCCTTAGGTCCCTTTTATATTTTTCCCCTCTCACCTTAAACCTATTATTCTTGTTTTGGACTTCCCCACCCCCGAGACAAAACCTTGCCTATTTACCCTGTACATGCCCCTCATGATATTATCAACCTCAGCCTCCAATGCTCCAGGGGACATAGCCCCAGCGTATTCAGCCTCATCCAGTAGCTCAAACCCTCTAACTCTGGCAACATCCTCGTAAATCTTTTCTGAACCCTTTCTAGTTTCACAACATCCTCGTGAGAAAGTCTCAAAGAAAGAACTGAAACTGGACGGACCACCTGGCATCAACCGAGGCACCAGAAATGTCAATGAGAAAAACATCCCTTAGACCCTGCAATTTCCTCCTTATGAACATCAGGGAATGGCTTGTGGATAGGGATGGGTAAGAAACGCTGGCGAGCCAGTGACGCCCACATCCTGCAAATGAATAGAAAAAAAAACTAGAAAAGCTGCTTCACAGATTAGTCAAGCAACAGGCTGACATAATCATACTCACGGTCACAATCTCCCAGACGCCATCACTGGATATATTCTGTCCCATGGAATCATAGAATTATACAGGACAGAACAGGCCCTTCAATCCATCGAGTCTCTCCCACCAAAAATACCCTAACCTCTATTCCTCCCACAATGCAGTACTGGGTCAAAAGCCTTGAATGCTGTGACACTTCAAGTGCTCATCCAAGTACATCTTGAAAATTGTGAAGTTTACCACCTCAATTACCACCAACCCACCCCGAACCTAAGGCCCCATTCAGAGCCCCACACCCTCTGGGTGAAAGGCCTTTTTCTCCATTCCACTTTAAAACTTCCCCTTCACCTTAAAAATGCGCCAACTTGCCACTGATTCTTCAACTGAGGGGAACACCTGCTTTCTATCCACCCTTCCATGCCCCTCATAATTTTATATACTTCTAGTAGGTCCCTCCCAAACTTCTCTGTTCCAACAAAAAACACCTGGCAGCTCAACCAGGTCTGTGGCAGGTGGTGAAGGAACCAAGGGGGAAAACATACTTGACATCATCCTTAACAATCTTCTGGCTGCAGGTGCATCTGTCCATGACAGCATCGCTAAGAGTGACCACCACACAGTCATTACGAAGACAAAGTCCTGCCTTACATCATGTTGTGTTGCACTATCAATGTGTGAAATGGGATTGACTTCAAACAGATGTACCAACTAAAGACTAGGCATTCATATGGTAAGTCAGCCATCAGTAGCAACAGAATTGCACTCCAACACAATCTGCTACCCCGTGGCCCAGCATACCATCCCCATTAAAACAGAGGATCAACCCTGATTCAATGAAGAATGCAGAAACACGTGCCAGAAGCAGGAACAGGCAAACATAAAAATGAGGTATCAACCTGATGAAGCTGTTAAACACGACTCCTGTACTTGTATGCCAAACAGCATAAACAGCAAGTAATAGACAGCTAAGCGAGCCTGCAATCAATGGATCAGATCTGAACTCTGCAGTCCTGTCACATCCAATTTTGAACTGGTTGGGCAATCAAATAGCTCACTGGAGAAGGAGGGTCCACAAATATCCCTGTCCTCGTTGATGGAAGAGCCCAGCATATCAGTACAAAAGATAAGGCTGAAGCATTCACAACAATCTTCAACCAGAAGTGCTGAGTGGATTACCCACCTCAGCCTCTTCCCAAGGTCTTCAGCACCACAAATACCAATCTTCAATCAATTCGATTCACGCCATGTGATATCAAGAAACCACTGGAGGCGCTGGGTCTGCAATGGGATGTGGCAACATTCCGGCAACAGTACTGAAGACATACTCTAAAACTAGCCTCACCTCTAGCAAAGGTGTAGCAGTATGCTACAAAACTGGCATCTAGTCAACAACTGAGGAAGTGTCCAAGCGTGTCCTGTACACAGAAGGCTGGACAAATCCAACCCAGTCAATTAACGCACCATGAGTCTCAGTGAAGTGACAGAAGGTGTCATCAACAGTGTTGTCTAGCAGCACTTGCTTCAAACAATTTGCTCGCTGACACCCAGTTTGGGTTCCACCAGGGCCACAGTTCCTGACCTCATTAAAGATTTGGTTCAAGCATGGACGGAAGAGCTGAACTGCAGAGATGAGGTGAAAGTGACTGCCCTTGACATCAAGGCTGCACTTGACTAAGTGTGGCATCAAGGAGCCCAAGGAAAACAGGTGTCAGTGAGAATCAAAGGGAAAACTCTCTCCCGTTTAGAATGAAACTCAGTGCACAGAAAGATCGTTGTGGTCATTGAAAGTCAATCATCACAGATCCAGGACATCTCTGCATGAGTTCCTCAGGTCAGTGTCCTAGGCCCAAAAATCTTTATCTGCTTCATCACTGATCTTCCCTCCATCATCAGGTCAGAAGTGGGATGTTCATCAATGACTTCATAATGTTCAGCACCATTCCCGACTCCTCAGATACTGAAGCAGTCCATGTTCAAATGAAACAAGACCTGTCTGATATCCAGACTTGGGCTGAAAAGTGGTAAATAATATTCACACCCATACGAATAAACCGCAATGACCACACCCAATAAGATGCAATTGGATCACTGCCCATGACATTCAATGGTGTTACCATCACTGAATCACCCACTGTCAACATCTTGGGGGCTACTATTGACCAGAAACTCAATTTGACTCGCCACATAAATACAGGGACTACATGAGCCGGGCAGAGGTGAGGATTCCTACAATGAGCACCTCACCTCCTGACACCCCAAAGCCCGTGCACCACCTACAAAGAAAAAGTCAGGAATGCAAAGGAATACTCCCTCTTTGCCTGAACAGTGCAGCTCCAACAAACACTCAGGGAGCTTGACACCATCGAGGCTGGAGAGTTTTAGTAAAAGAGAGAAATGGATGGACTGGGACAAAAACAGGTCTGGCAGCATCCGTGAAAAGAAAGTAGAGTCAGCGTTTTGAGTCCAGTGACTCTTCATGAGAAGGATATGGTTAAAATGGAGAGGGTTCAGCAAAGATTCACAAGCATTTGACTTGTAAGGAGAGGCTGGTCAGGTTGTGACATTGTTCACTGAAGCATAGGAGGTTGAGGGGTGACCTTATAGAGGTTCATAAAATCATGAGAGGCATAGGTCTTCTTCCTCAGATAGAGTTCAAAACTAGAGGGCATATTTTTAAGGTGAGAGGAGAATGATTTACAGGGCATCTGAGCAGCAACAAAATGAGGGTGTTCCCAGCTAGACAGCATTTATTGACCATCCCTAATTGCTCAGAGGGCAGGTCAGAGTCAACCACATTGCTGTGGGTCTAGAATCACATGTAGGTCAGACCAGGTAAGGATGGCAGTTTCCTTCCCTAAAGGACATTAGTGAACCAGATGGGTTTTTCCTACAATTGACAATGGATTCATGGTCATCATTAGATTCCTAATTCCAGATATTTTTTTGAATTCAATTTCCACCATCTGCCATGGCAGATTTGAACCCGGGTCCCCAGATTGTTATTTGGGTCTCTGGATTAATGGTCCAGCAATAATACCACGAGGCCATCGCCTCCCCTTTATTTACTGAAGCACAGCACAGCACACTGGTTGTCATCAGGTTAACAATCCCAATCAGGGATCTCATAGTCAACAAGATCTATCTGGTTCCAATCACTACAGGGTGTTTCATATGTGGAATGAACTGCCAGAGAAAATGGTAGATGCAGAGACAGTTACAACATTTAAAAGATGTTAGTACAGGTACATGAATCAGAAAGGTTTAGAGGAATCTTGGCCAAACATAAGCAACGGGATTGGTTTCGTTTGGGAAACTTGGTCGGCGTGGATGAGTTGAATTGAAAGGTCTGTTCCATGCTGTGTGACTCTGACGCTATGATATTTAATTTTTTTTTTTGCTCTGTCACTTGTTAAGCATCATCCACTTTCTGGATATGCCATTCACAGAATTTAATGCTCATGAAATTTATTTACTGATTTGTCTCCCTCAAATATTTTGTGTAAAGATGTGGTTTTATGTAGCCTCAAGTCATTTTAGTTGGGAACTCATCTGGTTTTGGTTTTGTGAATCCTTCCATGAATTTAGCCATTGCAATGGACCTTGCAGTACATGTTTGGTTACCTGCTTTTACAAATTAGATTGCATCGATGGCACAGGATTTAAAAGCTAGTCAAAAGGCAAACAATATCTCCTCTCAGCCTCTCCAAAATGAAATTGATGTAGTGTATGTTTTTGGAAAGAATGTTGCAATTGATTTCACCAAGTCTCAGGGTTCAATTGAAAGTAAAAAACTGCTCAAGATATTTTCCTCACATATTATACTGTTTCAGACTCTTGACTTCTAAATACCTGAAGATATTTATTGCTCTTGTACTAAATATGGCAGCAAGGCAACTAATGAAAATACATATAAAATAAAAATCAGTCAACATGTCCAGCTGTGGTCAACACACTTTGCTAATCCCCTTGACAAGATATAGAGGCAATTTACCAGAATGTCTAAAGAATGAAGCATTTTAGTGATAAAATTAGTTTGGAGAAGCTGGGTTTATTTTCCCTGAAACAAAGATGATTGAGGGGCAGTTTGATATATCCAAAATTAGGGCAAATTTGAGAGATCGACGAAGAAAAGGTGTTCTCATTATCTGATGGTACAAGGAAGGAATGCAAGTTTAATGTTTTAGGCCATTATTATATGGGGAAGCAGATTTTTATGCAATGAGTAGGAATGGCTTGGGGCTATGATCGAGGTGAAAGTGGAGATAATGATTTTTAAATGAATTTTGATTTGTTTGAGGCACTTGAGGGAGATAGAAATGCAGGGCAAAAGGGATAATATGGGGTAATGGGACTGATTGGATTGCTCTGCTGACGGCTGGCTTGGCCTTGATGGCCTGAATGCTCCCCTCTGTGCCATTGACTCATCATCCTAGAATCCCTACAGTGTGGAAACAGGCCATTCAGCCCAACAAGTCCACACCACCCCTCCAAAGAGGAGCATCCCACCCAGACCCATTCCTCTAATCTATCTCACCTGACCTAAACATCCCTGGGCACTGTGGGCAATTTAGCATGGCCAATCCACCTCGCCTGCACATTTGGACTGTGGGAGGAAACCCACGCAGACACAGGGAGAATGTGCAAACTCCACACAGACAGTCGCCCGAAGGTGGAATCGAACCCGGGTCCCTGGCGCGTGAGGCAGCAGTGCTAACCACTGAGCTACCGTGCCACCCCAGAGGGAGCCTACATTTATCTTTCCACTCGCGTTACAGCTTTTACTCAGATAACAGTATCAAAAAAGACTCAACCTGTATAAACAAATGTTCAGCAAAATGTATTAAATGGCAAAAACTGACACTGAACCAATCAGAATACTTTAAAATATCATCTTCAGCACAAAATGTAATAACTGAATTGCAAGAACTTGAATATCTATCAGTAAAAATACATATGAACTGAACGAGTCACACGGCTTTTTCTTTTTTTCCAGAATTCTTACCCATCCCATTTTTCTTTCTGACAGATTGCCATATCCAAGGCAAAAAGTTACATTTGTAACATTCAAAACTGACCTGATATTGAAATATTGAGCTGATAATGATCTGAGTATCAGGTATCTATCTTCCAACAGTGAGCAATGCCATAGGAGATCTATTTGTGTAATAATTTTCACTGATTTTCAAGTTTTTAGTGTATTACACATAATAAAATATTGAATGTGATCAAATAATAACGTTTCGATTGAAGCTTCAGAGGAAAATTCAAAATCAACAAGATTAATGATTGCCCATCAGGTTTTTGACCTTGTTGACAACAGAACATTTGGCGAGGGTTATGAATGTGTACAAAAATTTGAACATCAATATCAAATTTTGTTCACTACTTAGAGTTATTTCTTCAACTTGAGAAGCTTTTTGCGAGTAACATTACCTCTCAGTTTTTGAATATCTTTAAAGTTCATTTTGAAACCATACCATGTCTGGCATGTTGGGAAAAAAAGATTCTGAGCTGACTTTTCAAAGAAAAAGAAAACAAAAAAAAACCTTTGTTCTACTCATTTGACCTGGAAGTAATTTTCAATCATCTGACAATTCTATCTGTAAGGAAAATTATTAAATGCACGATCTACTTCCAAGCCCCAGTCAACGTTAATCTAAGTCAGCAACTAGGTAGTAATACAAAAACTGACTCAAAGTAGCAGATTTTTTTTTCGGCACCTCCCTCCCATGGGCCAAATGAATTTGTGAACAAAGATGATTGAGCATTTAAATGTGCAAGTCAGCGTACTGTTGTATGATGCTATGTATCAAGTTATCTCTTACAGGTGATCACAGACCCTGCCTGACTTCCACTTTACTCTATTAATTTTGTGGAAGAGCCCTAGAGCAGTTAGTTGTGTGCAAAACTTTGGCTGTTAACATGACTGTTTTTGCATTCTGGTAACTGTGACATGCGATCATTTATTTTAAAGTTTAAATTTTGAATTGTTGGCTTGTGGGTTTTTGACCCTTCTGGTTGCTGGACTTGAAACGTTAACTCTACTTTCTCTCCACAGATGCTGACAGACCTGCAGAATTCCATAGAATCACAAAATCCCTACTGTGAGGAAACAGGCCACCTGGCCCAACAAGTCCACACCAACTTTCCAAAGAGCATCTGACCTAGACTCACCACCACCACCATCCCCAATCGCTGCATCTCCCATGGCTAAAACATCTAACCTGCATACTCTGGGCAATTTAGTATGGCCAATCCACCTAACCTGCACACCTTTGGACTGTGGGAGCAAACCAGAGCACCCGGATGAAACCCACATAGGCATGGGTAGAATGTGCAAACTCTGCACAGGTCACCACCCAAGGCTGGAATTGAACCCCAGTCCTTGGCGCTGTGAGGCAGCAGTGCTCACCACTGAGCCACTATGCCACCCTCTCCAGTTTCTCCAACAGTTTTTGTTTTTGTTTCATAAATCTAGCATTCACAGTTCTTGAGTTTTACTTCAGTTGTTTACATGATGCCTGGCAGGAGTATCAGGTTATTTGCTTTTCAAAACTGGAGCTACTCTTTCGAACGTTGTTTCAGAGATAGTAGGAACTGCAGATGCTGGAGAATCTGAGATAACAAGATGTAGAGCTGGATGAACACAGCAGGCCAAGCAGCATCAGAGGACCAGGAAGGCTGACGTTTCAGGCCTAGA
>NC_063371.1:12526040-12611295 GCF_021869965.1 Rhincodon typus | reverse complement strand
CTACTCTTTTGAACACTGGCTTTTAAAACAGATCTTTCTCATTTCAGTCCCCAGTTTTTACAAAGTGGCAACAACCTTATTTCCATGCATTTGCATCATATGACTACCTAACCTTGCCTCATTTTGATGCACCTCCCAATTCTCCCCTCCTTCCTGAGAATATGGTGACAATTTCAGGCATAAAAGCATCTTGCTGCTTGCTTTGCCAGGTCTTCATCTAACTTTACCCTCACCACCTTTCCCTGCATGATCCATGGATACCGCCCTCTTCCAACCTTTATCCACTCAAGTGGACATCATCAAACCACCAGACGCACCATTTCATCTGTTTACAGGCTGCATTCAACCCAATTTGCACATCATTTCAGCCCTTCAGGGTTTCACCTTGGACCTCAAAGACGCATGGCTTGCATGCTTCTGCTGGGTTGCTGTGCATGCAGGGGCGCCCAAGGCATTCCATGCATCGCACAGATGCATCCACACATGATGTATCTTATGAAACAATTTACGTTCTTCACACTCACTCACTTTGCACTTTCAGACAAAAGAAAACAATTTATCTACTCCGGATGAGGTGGCAGCCACTTGCATTTCACACCTGCAGTTCGGATGAAGATGCAAGGCAACATAGCTACCACTTCACAGAATGAGTTGCAGGGTCAGCCTGTCAATTTAGGTGACTGTATCCAAGCCCTGGACAGACATGTGACAATGCCCTCAAATTACTGTGCTGGTATCCTCTGACTAACTAACTCTCTGCTAAGTTCATTGGCTTGCTTGAAGACTTACTGCTTAGACTTTGAGACATGGCAATTTGGTTGAAGCACATTTAGAGGGTTTGCCATATAAGCTGCGGCAAATATGACATTGGCATAGTATGGTCCTGAACAGCAACATGTCTGCCCCTTTGACCGATCATTGCTCGTAAACATGACAGGTTGGCTGGTTTTATGTCTGTGCTAAAAGGCAATGTAGGGCAGAAGTACTTTCAGCTTGTAAGTTCTGAATGGGGAGAAGGCAGGAGAATGCGGTTGACAAACATATCAGCCATGTTTGAATGGCAGAGCAGACTCAATGGGCTAAAAGGCCTAATTCTGCTCCTATATCTTACGGTCTTATCAATGATGTTGCTATATGGTAAAAGGCAAGGTGATATAGGACTGCTATGAACCTGTAATTTCTGAACGAGGTAACAATGTGCAGAAAAGTAAGGCAAGGGAGGGATGTTAATTTCCAAGCAAACACCAAGTTATTGAGCATTCATTAAGCAACTTGAGCTGAACCCTGTTCTGATTCATGAGCTGGGCCTATGTCCCTGCATGCAAAGCAGCGTGACAGTAGCATGGAATAACAGGTATCAGTGAACGCCAAAGAGTGGGACTGAAATGGTGGACTATATTTTTAGTGACTCAGAGATGTGCCATGATGACATGGTAAACTGGCGCTTGGTTGATGACAGTGTCCATGGATGGAGGGTGCAAGAGCTGCTGCCGTTTGAGGTGTACCCTGAAATATGACAGAATGCTGGACAAGATGGAGGCCTGGACACCAACAAGATGCAACCACCAGATAACAGCTCTGACTTTCATATCTGAAATTGGCACCATCTAGTTTCTGACCAGTACCTGGAAAAATAGCAACTGTAATGTAAATGGGGCAAGGTAATCATGAGATATCAGTACATGCAGATAAACCCCTTGTTGCTCTCTAGAAAGATCCTCATCCAGCTGTTAAAACTTTATGCTGAAAATCAGACTTCTTTCTCGCGATGTCAAGAACCTCATTTTTCCATTTGGCAGCACTGTCTCAGCATTGTCCACTGCATTCAGGGCCTGGGAAAATTCTTCCCATTACCCAAAGTATCAACAATAATCAGAAGTAATAGCCACCTCAGTTATGCTGTTTATCGAGAATGCCTCAATGATTTTATGAATGACAAACATATATTTATGACCCAAGCATTTGGTCTCTTCTGAGTGAAATCAAGTGTAAGCAAAAGCAAGATTTCCTTATTTTCAGGGAATGACATGTAAAAATAGTGAAGTCTTCCTCGAATTATACAAGGTACTAGTTGGACTACACCAAAAATACCGTGAACAGTTTTGTGCCCCTTATCTAGCTACAAGTAGAGGCTAGACAGGCTGGAACATTTTTCATGACAGCATCGGAGGCTGAATGTGACCTTATAGAAGCTTATAATGTCATAAGGCATAGACAAGGTGAATAGCCACGGTCTTTTCCCTAGGGTAGGGGAACCCAAAACTGGAAGGCATAGGTTAAAGGTGAGAGGGGAAAAATTTAAAAGGGACTTGAGGGGTAACTGTTTCACACAGAGGGCGGTGCATGTATAGAATGAGCTGCCAAAGGAAGTGGTAGCGATGGGGAGAATTACAAAATTGAAGAGACATTTGGACAGGTACATGAATAATAAATATGAATGGAAGGATATGGGCAAAATGTGGGCAAATGGGATTCCTTCAACTTAGGAGACTTGGTCAGCACGGACAAGTTGGACCGAAGTATCAGTTTCCGTGCTGTCTGACAATCTGAAGAAAGATATCATCGCATTGGAGGTAGTCCAGCAAAGGTTGACTAGTCTGATACTCAGTACGGAGGGATTATTGCACAAGAAGAGGTTCAGTCAATTGCACCTGTACTCGATGGAGTTTTCAAGAATGAGGTGATGTTATTGAAACATAATGGCAAATATTGTGGCAAATGCTGAGGGAGATACTAAATACCTCTCAAATCAGTATTTTCCTGAGAGGAAGAGGAATTGTAAAAAGATGAAAAATTATCCACGGCTTAGCAAATCAGTCAGGGATAATATAAAGGCAAACACTAAGGCATATCATTCTGCAGACATTAGTTACACTATGGAGGATTGGGAGAATTTTGAATGTCAGCAAAGCGTTACTATATCAAAATCAAATGAACTAAGATGAATTAAGAAAGGAAATGAGCAGAAAACATATGCACTGATACCAAAAGCTTTCACAAGTGTATAAGAAGGAAGAGAACAAGTGAGAGTATATGTTGGCCCTTCAATGGACAAAAATGATGAGGCAACAGGAGGAAAATCAGAAATGGCAGATGTACTAAACCGGTATTTTGTCTCTGTTTTCACAGTGCAAGACAATAAGTTCTTCCCAAAACGCGCAGTTACTACAGAGGAACTTGGTGAAATTCCTACAATTAGCAAGAAGGTATTAAGCAAACTGATGGGATTTAAGATAGATAAGTCCCCAGGGCTGAATAGCCTGCACTCTACGGTATTAAAGGAGATGGCAGCAGAGACAGTGGATGCATTAGTTATGATATTCCAAAATTCCCTGGATTCTGGAACAGCACCAATGAATTGGAAACATGTTATGTGGCACCTTTATTCAAAACAGGAGAGAGGCAAAAAGTGGAAAACTAGATTGTTATTTTGACCTCTGTAGCAAGGAAGTGGTGGAGTCAATCATAAAGGAGGAGATAACTGAACACTGAGAAAATCGAAGCTCAATTCACCAGTGTCAGTTTCATGACGGTTAAGTCATGCTCGACAAATTTGCTGGAGTTCTTTGACTATGTAACTAGCAAGATGAATAATGGGGATCCAATGGATGCGATATATCTAGACTTCTAGAAGGCGTCTGGCAAGCTGCTGCAAAAAAAAAGTGATCCAGAAGGTTAGATCCCAGGAGGTTACGGGCAGAGTATTGGCTTGGATGAGGATTGGCTGACTGATAGAAAGCAGAGGGTCAAGATAAATCCTTCTCTGGATGTTGAACTGCAAATAGCAGGGTGCCGCAGGGTTCAGTTCTTGGACCTCAACTATTTCCAATCTTTATAAATGATATGCAAACAGGGGCACAGTGTAACATAACATAATTCGCTGATGCTAAAATAGGTGAGAAAGCAGGCAGTGATGAGAAGATAAAAAGTTTACAGATGGATATTGACACGTTTGGAAAATGGACCAGAATCTGGCAGATGGAGTTGAATGTGGATAAGTGCAAGGTTGTCCACTGGCCGAAAAATAAAAGGCAAGTTATTATTCAAATGGGAAGCAGTTTCAAGGTGTGTCAATGCAAAGGGATCTGGGTTTCTTTGTGCATGAATTGCGGAAAGCAGGTATACAGGTGCAGCAAATAACATGAAAGGCAAATGGAATCCTGGCATTTATTGCAAAAGGATGACATTATAAAAGTAAAGTGCTGTTACAATTACATAAGCCATTGGACAGACTACACATGGAATACTGTGTCCAGTTTTGGTCTCCTTACTTGAGGAAGGATGTGGTGGCACTATAGGTAGTTCAGAGGCATTTCACAAGGTCGATTACAGAGATGAAAGGACTGACAAACGAGGAGCAGTTGAATGGCTTGGGCTTTTACTCACTGGAGTCCAGAGGAATGAGAGAGGATCTGATTGAGGGACATAAAATGTAAAACGGGATTGAAAAGGGGGACATTGAACAGAGGTACTCCCTTATGGGATAGTCTTGAACAACAGGTTATAATATATATATATAAATATGTATATATGTTAAAGTGACAGGAGGTAGGTTCAAAACCAAGATGAGGAGAAACTATTTCTCTCAGAGGGTTGTGAATCTGTGGAACTCACTGCTCCAGAGTGCAATGGAGGCAGAATCAATCAACAGGTTCAAGACAGAAATCAATCCATTTCTGATGAAAAGCAGGATAAATGGCTATCGTGAGCAGGCAGGAAAGTGGAGTTGAGACCAGGATAAGATCAGTCACTGTCATGTTAAATGGTGGAGTGGGCTTGAAGGGCTGAATTGCCTACTTTCACTCCTAATTCCTGTTAAACATGGAAGATCCTTAGGGGACTTGACTAGGTAGATGCGAAGAGTTTGTTTCCTCTTGATAGAGGATCTTTCGATGTTGAAGGATCTAGCACTAGCAAGTATAATCTCCGAGTAAGAGTTTATCATGTTCCAACAGAGATGAGGAAGAATTTCTTCTCTCTGAGGGTAGTGAATTCATTCTTGAAAAAGGCTGTCAAGGCTGCGTTGTTAAGTTTCAAGGCTGAGATAGACATGCTTTTATCAGTAAAGACTATTATAGAAAAAAGGCAGAGAAGTAGAGTTGAGAATCATCAGATCACGTACTATCTCACTGAACAACAGAGGAGACTCAATGGGATGAATGGCCTACTTCCACTCCAATGTCTTCTGATCTAAGTGATCTACATCTATCTTATCAAACTTCTTCAAATCAGCATGCACCCTGTTCAGTTTTGAATATTCTCAGGTTCACTTCCTAGTTAGCAAAGGTTGTTGCCCTCTACGATGAACAGGATTGAAGAAAAGGACATCGAGCACTGAGTACACCCATGCACGTGATTTCTTATTCGATACATCTTTTCTGAAAGCAATGAAGGAGTTAAGTAAAGATAAGATCTGTAATCTGAAATATTAGATTTTGGCCTCGGTGGCCAAGTTCTATAAAATTCAAGATGAATACTCAGTGGTCTGCATAAATGCAGCAATTAAAATAAAACATTTTGCAATCCATCCACATCCCATCTATCTTTTAATTATATTTCAAATATATTCACAAAACCTTACACTTGCTCTGAATTCAAAAGGTGTGCATAATGTAGAAGTTGGGAGGTCATGTTGCAGCCATACAGGACATTGGTTAGGCCACTTTTGGAATACTGTGTGAAATTCTGATCTCCCTGCCTTAGGAAGGATGTTGTGAAACTTGAAAGGGTTCAGAAAACACTTACAAGTTGTTGCCTGGGCTGGCAGGTTTGAGATATAGGGAGAGGCTGAATAGGCTGGGGCTACTTTCCGTGGAGCGTCGGAGGTTGACAAGTGACCTTATAGAGGTTTATAAAAACATGAGGGGCATGGATCGGGTGAATAGACAAGGTCTTTTCCCCACAGTGGGGGATCCAAAACTAGACGACATAGATTTAAAGTGAGAGGGGAAAGATTTGAAAGAACCTGAAAGGCAAGTTTTTCACACAGAGGATGTTGTGTGTATGAAAACGAGCTGCCACAGGAAGTGTGGAGGCTGGTACAATTAGAACATTTAAAAGGCATCTGCGTGGACATATGAATAGGAAGGGTTTAGAGGGATACGGGCCAAGTGCTGGCAAATGAGACTAGATTTATTTAGGATATCTGGTCAGCACAGTCAAATAAGACCAAAGGGTTTCCACACTGTGCAGCTCTATATCTATGACTCTATGACTCTATAACTGAATGGAAAGCAATCCAACTGGTCTATGAAGTGAAAACAGAAATTGCTGCAAATACTCAACAAGTTCATCAAGCAAGAAATAGAGTTGCTGTTTTAAGTCCATGACCCTTCATCAGAACTGAAAGAACTTAAAAATGTAACAGGCTTTCAGCAAGTGAAAGGGAAATTCACTGACGAATGGGAAGTTCGTTGATGACCCCATCGTTGTCGGTCAGATATCAAACAATGACAAGGCAGAATACAGGAAGGAAACAGAATGCTTTGTGTCGTGGTGCAAAGATAACAATCTGTCCCTTAATGTCAGTAAAACTAAAGAGCTGATCAATAACACAAAGAAGGAAGAACACGCACTCATCTACACCAATAGAGCTGAGGCAAAGAGGGTCGACAGCGTCAAGTTCCTCAGAACAATGAAAGCCAACAATCTGTCTTCGACCACCCTTGTAGATGTGACAGTCAAGACTCAAGAGGCTAAGGAAATGTGCCATGTCCATAAGGGCCCTCACCAACTTTCATAGAAAGAACACAGAAAGCATTCAATCTAGATGCATCATGGCTTGGTACGCCAACTGCTCCGCCCAGGTCCATAAGAAACTACACAAAGTTGTGAACACAGCCCAGACCATCATGCAAGCCTACCTCCCATCCATTGACTCTACCTACACTTCTCGTTGTCACGGAAAGGCAGCCAACGTCATCTCAACACCTCTCCCACCCCGGTTATCCTCTCTTCTAACCTCTTCCATCAGGCAGAAGATACAAAAGCTGAAACACACATACCAACAGGTTCAAAAACAAATTTTTCCCCGCTGTTATTAGACTGCTGAGTGAACCTCTCAACTTTCATACGTAATGTTGATCTTGCTTTTGCACACCTCCTGCACAGCATAACTTTGTAATCCTCGGTCTGTTCAATCACCCTATGATCTGTATGTCCTTATATGTTATGAACTGCCTGTACTACACACAAAACAAAACTTTTCACTGTATTTAGGTACATATGACAACAATAAATCAAATCAAATCAAAAGGGGGGAAAAGAAAAACAAACTGAAGGTCTGTCATAGACTGGACAGCAAGATTGATTAAATGACAAATGGCCCAGGGTACAAAATCCACAGTGAGTGTTTCTGGCCTACGGAAAGACATGCAAGATATATGTTTCAAAGCATGAATGTCAGGAAAGCAACCATTCAAACACAAGCTAAGGGTATTGAGAAAGAAACAGAAATAGACCCCTCAGTCCAACTCATCCGTGCCGACCGCACATCCCAATCTGACCTAGACCCATTTGCTAGCATTTGGCCCATATTTCTCCAAACCCTTCTTAATGATACCATTCAAATGCATTTCACAAGTTGTAATTGTACCCGCCTCCACCACTTCTTCTGGCAGCTCGTTCCATACACACACCAGCCCCAGCATGAAAAAGTCACCCCTCAGTTTCTTTTTTATACCTTTCACCACTCACCTTAAACCTATGCCCTCAATTTTTGGACTGGCTCACCTTAGGAAAAAGACCTTGGCAATGTACACAGGGATCTTGGAGTTCAAGTTCATATCTCCCTGAAAGTGACCACGCAATTAGATAGGGTGGTAAAGAAAGCGTACAGCAGGTTTGCCTTTATTGGTGAGGGAATTGAGCACAAGAGGCAGGATATAATGCTGCAGCTTTATAAGACTTTGGTTAGGCCACATTCAGAGTACGGCATTCAATTCTGGTCACTACATTACAGGAAGGCTTTGCAGAGGGTGCAGAAGAGGTTTACCAGGATGCTGCCTGCATTGGAGGGTGTGAGCTGTAAAGAGGGGCTATAAAAACTCAGGCTGTTTTCTCTGGAGCAGCGGAGGCTGATGGGAGACTTGACAGAAGTCTAGAAAATTCATAGACATGATCTTTTTCCCAGATGAGAAATGTCTAATGCGAAGGGGCATGTATTTGAAGGTGAGAGGGGGAAAGTTCAAAGGAGATGTGAGGTTTACACAGAGAGTGGTAGAAGTCTGAAACATGCTGCCAGGGGTAGTGATGGAGGCAGATACGATAGGGGCATTTAAGGAACTTTTATATAGTTATATCATGTTCAACACATCGTGGGCCAAAAGGCCCATTCCTGTGCTGTACAGTTCTATATTTATTGTTCTATGCACCCTATCAAAGCCCCTCATGATTTTATGCAGGTCTGTAAGGTCACCCCTCATCCTCCAACGCTTCACGCAAAAATACCCCAGCCAATTCAGTTTCTCCCAATAACACAAACCCTCTAGTCCCTGCAACATCTTTATAAATCTTTTCTATACTTTCTACAGTTGAACAACATCTTTCCTGTAGAAGGGTGACCTCAAACCAGTCAAAAAACTCTCAAACAAATATAAACAGTAATCACAGAATCCCTACAGTGTGGAAGCAGGCCATTTAGCCCATCGAGTCCATACCACCACCCCGAAGAACATCCCATCCCTCTTCCCTATCCCCGTAACCCTGCATTTCCCCTGGCTAATCCACCTAACCTACGCATCCCTGGACTACTGGCAATTTAGCATGGCCAATCCAATTAACCTGCACATCTTTGGCCTGTGGGAGGAAACCAGAGCACCTGGAGGAAACTCACACAGACATGGGAGAACATGCAAACTCCTTGCAGACAATCGCACGAGTATGGAATCGAACCCAGGCCCTGGCGATGTGAGACAGCAGTACTAAAAGCTGAGCCACCGTGTCGCCCTAAGGTCACCCCTCACCCTTATTATGATCTAATTGTTGAACTTACTGTTGAGTTAAGAAAGGCTGTAAAGTGCTTAGTCAGATAATAAGGTCTCAGTCCTTTACTTTGTTTGAGTTTCATTGGAACATTGTCACAGACTAAGGTGTGAATGACAGCAAAGTATTGAAATGACCATCACATAAGCCAAGATCTTACTGAATGACAGAGCAGGCTCGATGGGCAAAAAGGCCTGCTTTTGCTCGCACATCATGTCATCTTATAATTGGATCCCATGCCCTTCAGTTGAAACATTTCTGAATTCAATGATCACAGAATTGAACAGAATCCTGATGAAACATTTGGTCTCTTGCCATAGCAACTCACTTCATTATTCTGCATTTTCCAGTTCCTATTCTCAGCCACCACCAGCTCTTCCACTGCCTCCGAAGAAGTGTCTGATGAACAAGATGATGAGATTCTTGAGCAGAGGTAGCTCATTCAGCCCATCAAGTCTGCTCCACCATTCAATGAGATAGAACAATAGAATTGTACAATGGAGAATAGGCTCTTCGGCCATCGAGTCTGCACCACCAAAAATTTATCACCACCTACACGAAAGGGAACAGCTGCTTCCTATTCACTGTCTTTGTCCCTCAATCTTCTACGCCTCTATCAGGTTACTCCTCAACTTTTTCCGCTCCAAAGAAAACAAGCTAAGCTGATCAAGCCACAGCTGAAATGCTCCATCCTAAACATCCTGGTGAATCTCCTCATCCACCCCCTCCAGTCTAATCACATCCTTCCTATTGTACAGTGACCAGAACTGCACACAGCTGTGGCCCAACCAAAATTCTTTACAGCTACAAAATAACCTCCCCGACATTACAATCTGTCCCTCAACTGATCGAGACAAGAATCCTGTGTTGCCTTCTTAAGTACCCTATTCAGCTGTCCAGCCACCCAAAGGGATCTATGCACATGTGAGCCCAGATCATGCTGTTCGGCTGAGCTTCATAGCGTCTTGCCATTCATTGAGTACTCCTTGATCTGGTTGCTTCTTCCAAAGCACATAACCTCACATTTATCAAAATTAAATTCCATCTGTCACTGTTCTGCCCAGCAGGCCAACCTGTCTATATACTCCTCTTAGCAGAGAGCTTTCTTCTCACTGTCAACCACCCGGCCAATCTTTGTGTCATCTGCATTCTTATCATGCCCCATCTCCGATTCTTATCTACATCATTTATGAGCATCACAAACAATAAAAGGAACAGGCACTAATCTCTGTGGAATACCACTGGGCACCAGCCTCCAGTCACAGACACAGTCTTCTACCACCACTCTCCGTCTCCTGTCACTGAGCCATTTTTGGATCCAACTTGTCAGATTTCCCTGGATCCATAAGCGTTTACTTTATCAGTTCCCCATCTGCGACTTTGTCAAAGGAGTTGCTGAAATTCACAAATTTCATCAACTGTTTGATCCTCATCTACACATCTGGTCACCTTTGAAAAATTCAACTATTATGGCTGATCTGATCATTCTGAATTCTACTTTCATGGCTTTTCCCAAAAAACCCTTACTGATTATAAGTCTGTCAACCTCAGCTACCAATATACTTATTGACCCAGCTTCCACAGTAAAGGATTCCAGATTCATGACCCTCAAAAAAATTCTCATCTCTGACAAAGAGATGACCCCATATTTTGCAATTATGCACTCTAGTCCTTAACTCTCCCCCTAAGGGAAAAGAATCTCTCTACATTCACCCTGTCAAGTATCTAAGAATCCTGTGTGTTTCAGTAATTTCCCCTCTCATTCTTCTAAATTAAAGGGTCAGTTGGATAGGAGCTTGTTCTGTGAAAGCTTTTCTTTCAACAGATCAGAAAGTCATCTGGACAGTGACCTAGGCATAATAGTCCCAAGAAGACTGAAAAAGTAGATGACGAGACAACTGATGCATTGATTTTAACTTTCCAAATCTCCATTTGATTTAAAGATTATAAAGGTAACTCCTTTCTTCAAACAGGAGGGAGGCAGAAACAAAGAAGCTACAGGCCAGTATGCTTAACATTTGTAACAAAGAAAATGTTGGAAGCTTTTACTAAAAAGTTATGGCAGGGCACTTCGAAAACGGCTCCACGATCAGGCAGAGTAAACAGGGTTTTGTGAAAAGTAAATTGTGTTTGACCATTCTATTGGATATCTTTGAGGAGGTAACACATGCTGTGGATAATACGGAACTGTTGTATGAACTGTAGTTTGATTTCCAGAAGGCTTTTAAGAAGGTGCACTCACTGGTTATTGAACAAAATAAAGTTCATGATGGAGGGGTTAGCATGAAGGCATGGCTACATGACTAGTTGGCTCACATGAAGGAGAACGTAATTACAAACAGACTTAAAAAAATAAAAAGTTGAGAAGCTCAGGAGGTGTAGTAACATCTGTGGAAACAAAAACAAAGTTAATGTTTGTGGCTGATACAATTTCTTCTCAACTCAGTAAGAAGTGACTTGACTGCAACATGGATTGTCCTGAGGAGTCTTGATGGGATGGATGTGAAGGAGATGTTTCATCTTGTGAGACAATCAAGAACTCGGGGTCACTGTTTAAAAATGGATCGCTCATTTCAAAGACAAGGTAAAAATATTTCCTTCAGAGGATCACGTGACATTCAGGAAATTTGTTTGGTTTTGACAGCAGAAAAACTGGAGAAGAGTTTTTCAGTTCAAGGCAACCAGTCACTTCAGCAGAAGTCTTTTCCAGTTTGTGGAGTTCCAAGCTTTCCCAGCTTGTGTGGAAGCCTGCAATTAACTGAACCGAGAAAGTTTATGTCCTGAAAAACATCAGAAAGATTCATTGTCCAAAGATACTGACAGGCTTCGTAAAGTTGTCTCCACAATCCATTAGAAACTTTAAGCAGCCAGTTAAGGATAAAATTTAAGAAGTTCAGACAGGAGGATATTTTCAATGGACTTGGGTTTCTGTGATGGATCATGTTGGAAAACAGGTGAAAACTCTGAGTTTCTGTTTGTGTCAAAATATTTCTAAATTGTCTGTCTATATCTATGTAGCAATTTTTCACTTCTGTGAAATAAATTTGTCTTGTTACTAAAGAACATCTGGAGCCTCGTACAAGTAAGTTTCGGTGACTAAACACCACTTTGACAAACTGAAACTTATTAAACATTTAACAAAGCCAGGTTTCATTCTGGATTGACTAGTCCAACAGTTTCATTACATGGGATCATAACAATATCAAGTTATCACAGCCCAAAAGGAAGTTTACTCCATGCCGTTCCAGAATATTTGGGAAATATGCTTTTTTTTAACCAATTCTGCTGAAGATGTGTCAACTTCTGGAATTTCACTTTCATATAATGGGGCTACTCTGCAATGTACATTAGCCTAAGGGAAGAAATACTGTCTCAGCTAATGTTCTTAAGTGTTAGCTGTAAATCATGCTAACACCAGCATGAATAAGAATTTTCAGGATTCAAATTTCACTCCAGAAATCTGAACAGAAAATCTAGGCTCGTGCAGCAAGCAGGATTGAGAGAACAGTTAAAGGGGGATTATTTGCTATCAGATGTTAAATTCAGCCCTGAAACTCTCAGGGGAACACATCTCTTCCACAGTTTGATTTCAAAGAAGAACAAACATTCCTTGATGTCTACTTGCTCAACCAAAAACACTGTAATAAGTTATCTGGTCATTTTCACATTGCTGTTTCTGGAGTCTCTGTGATTGCCACAATGAAGCAAATATGCTTCAAAAAAATTTAATTGACTGTCACCGTTTGAGAGATTGTGACACAATATGAAAATTGTTTATTAAGATAAACACACAAATACAATACCTAGCAACTATTCCAACTGTTGATCAATTCCAGTATTTTATCAGCACACCTGAAGATCAATGGAGAATATTAACACGATTGAACACTTTTTCAGGAGGTAATCCTCATTTGTGTAAGTTACTTACCAAGATATATTGATTACAGTTTAAAGTGAAAACACTAGAAATAAATAAAAAGAAAAATAAACAAGTTACAGTTTCAATGGTTCATCATTCAAGTTTCTAAAAATAGGAATGGAAGAAATTGTCAGTAACCCAATTGGTGTGCAGCAATACATTTTACCACGACTGATTTCATTGCCAGTGCTACACAGCAAACTTCCCATAACTCATTTACTCATATTCTCTTCCTAGTAATATACTCTCTCTAACCTTACATTTTCATCAGTACCTGCAGCTGTGTGACTTGGTGATTACTTAATCCAATCACAGATCTGATATCATGAAATTGGAGACCTGTATTTTCAGGAAGAAAATGACAACCAAGACATAACCTGGACCCATCAAGAGCAGAGCTGGATGAACACAGCAGGCCTTCCAGGAAGGGTCTAGGCCCGAAACGTCAGCCTTCCTGCTCCTCTGATGCTGCTTGGCCTGCTGTGTTCATCCAGCTCTACACCTTGTTATCTCAGATTCTCCAGCATCTGCAGGTCCTACTACCCCATCAAGAGCAACCTCTCAGTTGCAGGAGGCAAATCAACCTATTACTGTCAGTAAGATGAAAATATTCACCGAATATTTCTGTGGTTTACAAGCACTGGTTTACACTTTTAATAAACAGCCATATAAATCTTGCATGTTGGCCCACAAGTCTACAAAATACATCCAACACATTAATTTGAAAATGATGATAAATACATTTGAATCAGTTACATAACTAGGCCATTCGGCCTATTGAGTTTGCTCTGCCATTCAATGAGACCTTGGTTATTCCGACAATCTTCAACTCAATCTTCCTACCTTTCCCCGTGATTCCTTTAGTGAATAAAATACCTATCTATCTCAGCCTTGAATACACTTCAGTCTCAACAGCCCTCTGCACTAAAAAATTCCACAGACTGACTGTACTCAGAAGAAATTCCTCTTCATCTCTTCTTTTTTTACTCTAAGATTAAGTCCTCTCGTCCTAGAATCCTCCACAAAGGGAAACAACTTCTTTGCATCTTATCCTGTCAAGCCCCCTAATAATCCAATCTGTTTCAATTGGGTCCCCTCATTCTTCTGAACTCCGAGTATAGGTCCTACTTATTTAATATCTCCTCATTAGAAAATCCCTCGCTTCCCAGGATCAACTGAGTGAATCTTCTCTGAAGTATCTCTAGTGCCAGTACATTTTCCTTTCAATTCAGGGAACCAAAACTGCTCAGAGTATTATAAGTGTGGTCTGACCAGTGTCTTGGACAGTTTTAGCAATGCTTCCTTATTTTTATACTCTGCTTCCTAGGAAATAAAGGCCATTGCCATTTGCCCTTCTGATTCACCAGTAAACTTGGATACTAGCTTTTATGATTCATGCAATAATCCTTCTGCTGCAGTTTTGTGCATTCTTTCTCTATTTAACTAATATTAAGCTCCTCCATTCTTCCTGCAAAAGAACATAAACTTACATTTTCCAACTTTCTATTCCATCTGCCCATTTTGTGCCAGCTCACTTAACCTGCCTAGATTCCACTCTTGGTCATCTTTACTACTTGATTTCACGCCTGTTTTCTGTCATGTGCAAATTACATCAATTTTGCTCATGCAGGTCTTTAAAAGATAGGATATATGGACATTTAAAGGGCCAAAAATTGATTAAGGACAATCAGCATGGTCTTTTTTTGCAAGGTAAATCATGTCTCACAAACTTGAGTGAGTTTTTTGAGGAAGTTACCAAAAAGATTGGTGATGGCAGAGCAGCAGATGTTGTTTATTTGGATTTTAGTAAAGCTTTCAACAAGATTCCACATGACAGACTAATTAGTAAAGTTAGTCATATGGGATTCTGGGTGAGCTTGCCAATTGGACACATAATTGGCCTAACGGCAAGAGACAGACAGTGGTAATAGAGGGTTGCTTTTCAGGCTGGAGGCCTGTCTCCAACCATGCTCCACAGGGGTCAGTTCTGGGTTCTCTTTTGTTTGTCATTTACATAAATAATTTGGAAGAGAATACAGAAGGCATGATTACAAAGTTTGCACATGACACCAAAATTGGTGGCATAGTAGTTAGAGAAGAAAGTTTTTTAAGATTACAAAAGGATCTTGATCAAATGGGGCAATGGGCTGAAAAATGGCAGATCCAACTCAATCTGGATAAATGCAAGGTATTGCATTTTGGTACAACAAACAAGGGTGGGGCTTATACAATTAATGGTAGGGCTTTTGGTAGTGTTGTAAAACAGGGGGACCTAAGGGTGCAGATGCATAATTCTTTGAAATTTGGGTCACATATAGACAGAGTGGTTAAAAAGGCGTTTGGCACGCTTGCCTTCATGGCTCAGTCCTTTGAGTACAGGAGTTGAGTTGTACAGGACGTTGGCGAGGTCTCTTCTGGAATATCGTTTCCAGTAGTTATCGCCCAGTTATAAGAAGGATATTATTAAACTGGAGAGGGTTCAGAAGAGATTTACCAGGATGTTGCCAGGTGTGGAAGGTTTGAGTTGTAAAGAAAGGCTGGACAGACTGGGATTCCTTCACTAGAATGTTGGAGGCTGTGAGGTGACCTGATAGAAGCTTATAAAATAATGAGGTCTAGTTAGAGTTAATAGCAGCTGTCTTTTCCCCAGGATGTGGGATTTCAAGACTAGAGGGCACATTTTTAAAGCTGAGAGGAGAGAGATTTAAAAAAAGACATGAGGGGCAAATGTTTTTACAGAGTGGGTGGTTTGAATGTGGAATGAACTTCCTGAGGAAGTGGCTGTGGTACAATTATGTTAAAAGATATTCGGATAAGAACATGAATAGAAAAGGTTTGGAGGAATATGAGCCAGGAGCAGGCAGGTAGGACTAGTTTAGTTTGGAATTATGTCTGGCATGGACTGGCTGGACCAAAGGGTCTGTTTCCATGCTTTATGATTAAGTGCAATAAGTATCTGCAACTGAAGGAACATGAGCTCCAAGCTTATGATCTGGAGTCCAAGCATCAGATCAAACTGTGATGGATGAGATCTAAATTTACCTTGGCACTTTTCTGCAGCAGGCAATCACACCTCTTAGACTCAGCACTTCACATTGGGTCTACGCTAAGCAGAGTGTGGATGCAGAATGGAAGAGGGTCAGTCCTTAATGTTCAACAGGTTTCAAGTTTCTGCAACTCGTGGGGACGAGAGAAGAGACCGCAGGAAGGATAAGCAGAACTGACCATGACACTGTGGTGCATTGAACCATTCAAGTGGGAGGAGTTAAAAAACGAAGGTATGTGTGGAAAGCACATTTGAAAGGGATCTATACTTCTCTTCAGAATTACGTATGAGTTTCAAATTCTGTTTCTTATCCGGTGCCAGCATTAATGAGAAACTTGTGGTGGGCAGGAATGGATTGTCACAGGTCTTACCAGTCCCAGCATCAGAGATTCTGCTGACGGAGTATAAGTCAGACTAACTAAAATGTGAACCGTATTGGTAATAATCTCTGGATTGCTACCGCATCGCTCAAATATTGATGCAGAGAGAAAACAGTTTAGATGCATGAGCAAAACCAGCAATCCTGGAGAAAGAGGGAGCTGTACTGTTGGGAAAACATTCACCTGAATTGTGCTGTGAACAATATACTGGTAAATCATGTAAGTTGGTCTACAGACAGGGCTGTATAGGAGCCAATCATGTGTGTGAAAATTTGCCAAGTTGAAGACAAAGTAAGGATTACAGAGCAGAATAGCCTTACAGGTAAGGATAACCGCAGTGTGACAGGAGTGAACAACAGTATGAAAATACCAACAAGTAAGGTCAGGGCAGGGAAAAATGAAAAAAGATACAATTATTAAGGTCTCTTTATCTAAGTGCACACAGCATTCAAAACCAGGTCTATGAAAGCAAAAGCATTGCCATCACAGAGATGTGATTTTTAAGGGTATTTGACATTTGGTAGGACAGAGAAAGAAAAATTTAAAAAAGCTCTGAGTAAAAGATGAAATGGGTACAGTCGTGAGAAATTATCAAATGTGGGGATCACATTAAAATTATTGCGATGAGCCTCACTGGTGCACTGCAGGCCTGAGACAGAAATGTTGACCAGGGCAGACGGTAGTGTGTTGAAGTGGCAGGTAACAGATAGAATACAGGTGTTCCACATAGCAGTTACCCAGCCAGCAATTTGTTTCCCCAATGTACAGGAGACAACATTGTGCGCAATGAATACAGTTGACTTCGTTGAACGAAGTGCAGGGTAAGTCACTGCTTCACCTGGAAGCTATGTCTGGATCATGAGGAGGGAGGAGGTAAATGGGCAAGTGGGGATTGCACCTTCTGCGACTGAATCGAAACATGCCATGGGGTGTGGGGAGGTTTGGGAGTGAAGGAAGAGTGGTCCAGAATATTCCGAAGGGAACAGCCCCTGGGAAATGCTGACAAGGGAAAGGTGGTGTGTCTGGTCATGGCATTCTGCAGGAAGTAGTGGAAATGGCAGCCTGAAGTCTTATGGATGCAGATACTGGTGAGGTGTAAAATGAGGACCGGGGGGACACTGTTGGTGTTGTAGAACAGAAAAGGGGTGAAGGCAAAAGTTTGAGAAATGTGACAGACATGGGTCAGAGCCCTGTAAATCACGGTGGTGGGGAATCTTCAGTTGAGAAAAAAGGCGAACATTTCTGAGGGACACCCATCCCCACAGAAGGTGGCATCATCAGAACAAATCCAATGGAGACAGAGAAACTGAGAGAATGGAAAGCCCTTAGAAGCCAGGTAACTGTGAGATTTGGTGAGTTCGCAGCGGATATTGGTAGCCAGTCTATCATCAGAAATGGAAACAGAGATATCAAGGAAGGAAAGGGAGGAGTCAGAGATGGACCAACGAAGGTGAGAGCAAGGTGAAAATTGGAAGCAAAATTGATCAATTTTTCCAATTCTGAATAAGACAGGGAAGCAGCAGCAATGATGTCATACTGGAGAAAATGTTGTGGGGATAGACCGAGTAGGATTGGAACAAGCAATGTTCCACATACCCCATAAACAGAAGGGCATAACTGGAGCCCATGGAGATAGCCATGGCCACACTTTTGATCTGAAGAAAATGAGAAGAGTCAAAGGAGGGTTAACCACTGTGTTCTCTAGCCAACATTTCTGTCTCAGGCCTGCTGCAGTGGCTCATCACGAATTAGAATAACAACATCTCATTTTCCACTTGGAGACCCAGCAGCCTTCAGGTTTCAATATCAAGTTCAATAATTTTAGAACCTGAACATCTAGTTACATGACCTTGACCCATCCTCAAGCCTCAGGCTTCAGCACAGCCAACGTATTTTCACTTACTTATGGTCTCCATTGTCAGCTTTTCTCCTTTCCTGGCTTAACATATTTAACCTTTTGTCTGCCAGTCTTCTCTTTGCCGTCTGTCTTCACTCGTCCGCTTAGACCACACAACCATCCACACCCTTCAGCATATATACTATCTTTTCCTCAGGCCTATCAGGCCCTGAAGAAGGGTCACTGGACTTGAAATACCTCCAGCGATTTTTGTTTCTGTTTCAGACTAAAAGATACTGCAAGAAGGATGCACCAACCACAGATAACCAAGAATTAAGAACGATACTAAATTGGACTAGAAAAAAAAACAAACAATACTAGAAAAAATACTTGGAGGCCAGATGACAGAAAAAAAAATTAGAAATGTAAAAGGATAACTCAGAAAAGAAGAAATTCCACCATGACAAGAAACATAAAGACAGACAGTCCGGGGTTCCAGAACTACTTAAAAAACAGAAGCAAGCATTTGCCATTTCTTTGAGGACGGGAATTAATAATGAAAGGAACAAAAGGAAATGGAAGAGACAAACAAATATGTTGCACCTGTCTTCATAGTGGAAGAGACAGAAATCATCCCAAGACTGGTGGACAATAAAGAGGTAAAAGGAAAGTTGGAACTTAAAGTAATCGACATCATAGAAATCAATCAATGCCTAACTGGAAAACTAATGAGTTAATGAACTAAAGATTTACAAGCCTGCTGGATTTGATAGCTTGCACCCTCATGTCCTAAAACAGGTTGCTGCAAAGACAGTTGACATATTGATTGCAATCTTCAGAAATTCCTCGATTCTGGAAAGGTCACAGCCGATTAAAAAATTGCAAATATAACAATTCTTGTTAAGACTGGAAACAGACAGAGGGAAAATACAGGCCAGTTAGCCTGATTCATGCTATTATCAAAATTTTCAATTCATTATCAAAAAGATAGCAGGAGGGCATTCAGAAAATCACCATGCCATCAGGCAAGATCAATGTGAAGCTGGGTTTCATAACAAGTCCTCCACTGCCTTGTTTTTGGCAGGAGTCCCAAGTAGAATCTGACAAATTATCTGATATTATCCTTTTTAAGTAAATATCAGACAATTCAGCTTGGTGACAATCAAATTGATCCAAATTTTACACCATCAATGCCATCAAATTGAGAAGTCTGTTTCCGAAACAACTCGGTGGAAAAGGATGGAGGGGAAGATCAGTAAGACAAGTTTTTAGGAGAAAACAAAATGTCTGAAAATGTACATCGATAGGCTAAGTGAGTGGGCAAAAAATTGACAGATGAATTATAGGTGGTAAACTGAGTGGCTGTCCATGTTGCAAAGAAGAATGGAAAAGCTGATTATTTAAACAGAGAAATCATGCAAAATGCTGCAGTGGAGAGATCTGGGTGTTCTTCTGCATAAATCATATAGGTACAGCAAATAATTAAGAATGCAAACAAAATGTTGGCCTTTTCTACAAGCAGACAATGTTTAAAAGTAGAGAAGGCCTACCCTTCAGCTCTACAGACATAGGACAAATGTGGAGTCCTTACTTATCAAGGGAATATGCTTGCTTTGGAAGAACGTTCAGGCAAGGTTTACTAGACTAAGTCCTAGGATGAACCAGTTTGTTTCATGAGGAAAAAATTGACAAGGTTGGGTTTACATTCAAAAGATCATCTCTCATTTTTCTCATATCCAAGAAAAGACAGAAGATCATTTCGGGCCTTGGGAGGGGAGCTGATGAAAAAAAGTTACTTCTTGACATTCTAGAACTAGGGGACAGAGTTTCAAAAGAAGGCACACCCATTTAGGATGGAGAAAAGGAGAAATTACTTCTACCAGAGATTTGTTCGTATTTGGAATTCTCTTTCCCAGCCAGCAGTGCAGCTAGGTCATTGAATATATTCAAAGAGAATTAACAGTGGGTTTATAATCAGTGGGAATTATGCAAATTGCATGAAATGGGACATGGATAGGCTTGTGGGATCGACAAATAGCTCAATGAATTTAAAACGCAATACTCCAAGATGCAAAAGTGATAGAAATACACGATATAAACTCAACAGCATAGTTCTGAATAGTATGCAGGCAGACAGGGACCCAAGTGTGCACATTGTTGAAGATGGCAGGTCATATTGAGATAGTGACTACGAAAACGCAATTGAGCTTGGACTTGTTAAGCATAGGTATTGAGTAATAAGTTATTTTGACCTTTAACACCCAAATTTAGACAACAACTCATCACTTGTTCAGTTGTGTTCACGAGTATTGGAAAGAATGTCAGGCCCCTTCAGAAAGTACAGTGAAAATTTATCAAAATTATTCCACAGATGACGTAATTCAACTACAAAGTTAGTTTTGGAGAAACTGGAATTGTTCTCCTTAGCGCAGAAGTTGAGGGAAGATTTGATGGAAGTATAAAAGATTATGAAACGTTTCAATAAAGTCAACAAACAAAAGATGTTCATATTAGCAGAGAGTACAAGGGATGGGGGTTACATATTTAAGGTTCTGAGGGAAGGAATACGAAGAACATATTGATCTGGAATGTGCCAAAACATTAAGAAGCAGAAATAATCCATGATTTTGAAAGGAAATTGGATGGGCACTCCAGGGAAATAAACATACTGAGTTGCAAGCTGAAATAACTGCACAGAAGCTGCTATCCCGTCATCCAGTCACCTTTTATTTACATGTGGACAGTACACTGGCTGTGGCCAGCCAGCTCAGAGTCAGTCCCCTGACTGAGGAAATTCTAAATTCCCCATTAATATTGGTCAGCCAGTGCCTCCTGATGGGTCCAGGTGAATCAAGGATCTCGTAGTCAGAGGTCCATCTGGTTCCAATCATTACACAAGCAAAAAAAAGTGGGTACGTGGGTCTTACTTGGTTTCCTGTCAAGAGCTGAGATTGACTCCATGGACCAATGGCCTTTTTTTTGAGCCCAATTGAATCCAGGAACATTTCATTTTTAAGAAGTTGCAATCTCAAACATCTACTGACAGAATGGAGCCAAAAGATTTCATGGTTCAAACAGAAGAACTCGTAATGTATACATGTTAAAAAAGCAGGCCAGTTAGCCTTATCTTACATAACCGCTATATTCTAAAATGCAAAGTAACTTTTGTTGATTTTGAGGAAAAACTATAAATTACACCTTAAATGGCAGATAAAACCAGGCAGCCAATCACGATTCATGTCATCAATCTCAGTCTCTACATTTTCAAAACTTCATTCTCACCACGAATTTCAGCTCCTCCTCTCAGATGCAGCCTAATCTCCAGTCAAAAGCATTGCACACCAAACTGAATTCTATAGGCACAGTCTTGATCACAAAGGCACACAACAGCAGAATCCACTCACCTCAAGTCTGGATGGCTTGAATCCACCAGTGGTATCTTCCAGTAATAAAACAAGCTGCAGAACAATATCTTGGCTAAGATAACAAGGTGTAGAGCTGGATGAACACAGCAGGCCAAGCAGCAGGAAGGCTGACGTTTCAGGCCTAGACCCTTCTTCAACTTCTGGATCAAGCCTCTGACATCTTCAGCTTGCCTACACTGCATGACTGGGCTGCTCTTCAAATACAAAATATCCTTTTCCTTTTACCTGATAAATTTTCCTCTTCAAATCGTTATCCAATTCCCCTTTGAAAGCTGTAATTCAATCACCACCTTTTGAGGCAGTTCATTCCAGACCATGAAAATTTGTTCAGTACAAGTACTTCTCGTGTCTCCTCTGGAACTTTAACCAATTATCTCGAATCTGTGACTTTCTAGCAACTGAACCTTACAGTACTTGAAGCAGTTACATCGTACTGCTGCATTATAATCATAAAGATCTCAGCTAAATTTTTTAACCAGTGTAATCCTCTCAGCTAAAAGGAGAACAAGGCCTGCTTTTGTGATCTCTCCATTTAACTGATGTTCTGCATTCTTGCTAATATGCTGGTAAATTCTTTCTGAAACTTCTCTTGGGTCTTGCTATTTGGCAAAACATGAGGTGTCCAGAATTTGATACAACACTCCAGCTGGAGGATAGCAGTGATATCTTAAGGTTTAGCATAACATCCATGCCTCTGTTTCCACAGCTAAGGATTCTCTAACTTTTCTCTCAAAATACGCTTCTCGACTTGTTATGCCACTTTCATGGACTTGTGTATGCCTCCCATGTGACTCTGTTTCTGAACCCTCAATACTGTAGCACAAGATGATATATTTAGAGAGGCAGTTTATATAACAATGTGGTAAACTGACAACAGCAACTTTTTGACTCATGATCAGTACATGTATAATTTTCATACATTCTACAAATTATTGGCTATCTGGAAAAAGGTAAGGTTGGCATTGGTGATCTAGCAATCCAGAAATAATTTAAACAAAACAGAGCTGGGAAAAGTATCCCTTAATTGAGCATGACTTAATGTCGCAGACAAAATAACTATTTTGCACAGTTTGAAGAACAAAAATCAATTCCATATTATCTTAATTGGGTTAAAAAAAATCCAAACAACAGGTATTGCTCAGTTTAACTTCAAGAGTCAGAAATTACTGAAATACTCTTTCAATATTAATTTCAATAGAGGGAGAAATACAAAAGGATATTTGGAATTTTTGATATATTTTTAATGCGCACCCATTAGTATTCCTCTCATAATAGAGTTTCTGATGGAACGTGCTTACATAAAGTCACTCGGCCATACATTTAACCTGCTGGCTGACCCACAAATGGCACTTAGTATAGGTTTATTTTCAGCAAAAAATTCCACCAGAAAAAAAGTACCACATTATATTGTGAACAAGTTTTCAGCCATTGATGGCAACGTTTGCAGTCCTAAGTTTGAGTGCTTGATTCATTAACGTCCAAGCAAATAATCAGTTGCTATATTTTGATGACAACCTGACCTCTTGCAGATTTCTGGCAGAGTCTGCCAGCTCAGGAAGCCCCAGAAAATGCAGTCCGGCACCATCCTCGGACGATTGCTAAAACTATCTCACAAGCATGTGAAGATAGAGTACAGCACTTGTGTCATTTATACAAATACTCTTTCGCCAATTCTGAAAAATTTCCGAACTGGATCGGAAGGGAACCGTCTGTAGTTAAAACAAAGCACAAATATTCCACTTGAAACAGTTGGGAATGGTCTGGAGAGAATCAACAGTATTTTTTCATATAGTGTTAAAGTGCGCATTGTACAAAGTGTGCTTGAAAACTCAGTAAATGAAATACATATCGATTTGACCTGAAAAGTAATCTGTTTTGCTGACTGCCACCAACACTAGCAATAAAGAAAAATCATGTAACGCAGCTTTTCAGATAATATGACCATACATCACAGACACTTACGAAAGTACTCAAGTGATCTATCATTTGACACTACAACTGCTTAGTTGCAAAAATTTATAAATTTACTTCAACTGTAACTTTTCTATTTTCTTTTAGCAATATTCTTTTCTTTAGCTGAGCAACATTCATAAATCAAGCAAACAAAATGACCACACACACAGTGTCTTTCGGCCTAACCACCATCTCAAAGGTGGAATTCCATCTGCTAGCCACTCTAAGCTGATTGCTTAGATGAGAACAATCTTGCCTTAAGCTCTGAGATCTACTAAAACTGTTTAACAGTGAATTAGCGTCAGCTGGTGTGCAGAAAGCAATACTTAATCACAGTCAATTCATCGTAACCTTTTACAAGAAGATGGAATGGTGAATGAAAACAGAGAAAGTTGGCACTGTAGATCTGTAAGCAGTGTGCACAAAGTACCACAACATACGTGTCTGTCATCTAAAACAAAATGATGAAAATTCACTTTAATGTTAGTATAGAATGTGGCAAGCCTTCAGAAAAAACAAAATCTTAAAAATGTGACACCTTCATCCTGGGTTATTTGTATTAAAAGCAGGGGTCACTTTTTTTGATGTCATTCACCTTTATACAAAAGCCACTAACAAATCGTAGGCTAAGATACTGATGACAAGAACTAATCAAAATCAGTTAAGGTCTGAAACTGTCAGTCAGCTGCTGGAGAAACCAACAAATGTTCAATTATCGTGGAAGTACTGTGAATGGAAAGTTTATGGGGTGACGTAAGGAAACTGAAGTAAGTAACTCAGCAAAGAAAGGCTCTGACAGAATTTGCAAATATTTATGATGAAAATAAAATATATTGAAAGGCATGAAAGAGCTGAAAACCAGAGAACAATGTATAACAGCAAGTGGGAGAACCGTGAGGTGGAGAGGACAGCATGAGAACGAAAAATACAGGCTAAAACAGTCAAGTCTCTCTTTCAAGGCATTCCGACAGTGTCATCACATAGTTCCAATTCTTAGATCAGCATTCAGTATTTGACACCATTCTGAGCCCAAAACCACATTAACTTTCATGTCAGTGTAAACAAGAAAAAACAAACACAAGGTATGTGAAAAGGAGCAAGGGTAACAAGAGTTACAGATATTGGAAGTGAAAGGAGGAAAGAGAACACAGGGGAAGGAGAAAGAAATATACCAGGGAAGATAATCAAGTCTGAAACAACACAGCAAATCTACCAGTTGATTCTAAATTCTGAGCTTTGTGTTTGGAACTTAGAACATAAATTGCAGCTCCCTATGATGTTCAATCATCTGCCCACACTCCTCCTACCTACTTCTTCTAAAGCAGTAACCTACGGTCAAGGATGACTTGCTTCAATGCTAAAAAGGAGTTCTCATGTGACTGAAGAGTTCAATACACAACCGACTGTGTCCATGACAGTGAGTGCGCAGGGTTGGGTAGAGGCAGGAATGTAAAGGTGGAATGCCGAGGTTGCCACGTAGTTCTTTCTCTGTTGACTCTTGACTGAAGCCTTTCATCAGCAATGAGGCTATTGGTATCTATTTATTTCCCAGATGCTTCCCCTTCATCAGGCAGTTTTGGATCATGATTTCTTTCTTGCTGATAATGATTTTGGTCATAATTTTAGAGTGTCCTTTAAGCATTTCCTCTGCCCTCCTAGGATTCACCTGCCTTGAAGTCCAAGTACAGGATTTCTTGTCAAGTCTTGCATCAGGCATAGTCTCACCTGCCAGCAGAGCTGATCAGGCGTGCCGAAGGCCTCAATGCTGGCCTCAGCAAGGATATAGATGTTGCTGAGCCTATTCTGCCAATAGATTTATAGAATTTTGTAGAGGCAGCACCAATGGTACCTCTGCCGGGTTTTTGTAGCGCCTGCTGTACACAGTCTATGTCTCTGAACCAGATTATCACAGATGTCATATCTGCCCTGTAGGCCATGAGCTTGGTGCCAGATCTGAGGTCCTGATCTTCAAACACTGTCTTCTTTGGGTGAACCATGGGGTTGTGCTGGCATATTGAAGACTGGGTTGAACTTCATCACCGAAGTCTGCTCTTGTTAACATCAGGTTCCCGAAATAAGGAATGTGGTCCACCTTGTCCAAAGCCTCACCAAGGATTTTGACAACAGGGGACAGTGCAGTATAGCGGAGGCAGGTTGGTTGAAGATCTTTATTTCAAGAATATTTTGTTTAAGGCTCATGCTCTCATATGCTTCAAATTTACAGTGGCTTAGAGATCAAACTCTGAGTCAGCGCAGATGCAAGCATCGTCTGAATGATCTAGAGTAATGACACAGGATAGTTCGACCTTTAAATTGGCCTGCAGACAGCAGAGGTTGAACAGATTCCCTTTATTCTGAACATTACGTCAACTCCAGGGAGCTTGCTTAGGGTGAGGTGGAGCATTGCAGCAAGGAAGATCAAGAAAAGCAAAAGAATGACACTACCTTGCTTTACACCAGTCCAACCCATGAACTGGGTCTGTAGTGGATCTATTGCTTAAGATCACAGCTTGCACACCATCTCGGAGCAGGCAGAAGATGCAGACAAACTTCTGGTGGCAGCTCCACAACCTCTTAGAGTTGAGGGTGTCAAAAAAGACCACAAAGATTGTTGCTGTTCCCTGCATTTCTGTTGCAGTTGCAATGTGTTGAAGATTATGTCCGTGCTGTCCCTCAGAGGATGAAATCCACTTTGTGACTCTGAAAGAAATCATTCAGTCGGACAGAAAATAAGTCTTGGTCAAAGAGGTCAACAGCACAGAAAATGGCCCTTCAATCCAAGGAATCTGCGCTGGTCACACACAACCACGTAACTATTTTAATCCCATTTTCCTGTTTCCTAATTTCTCCACCAAGAGAAAGAGCTCCTTCAAGTCTACCCTGTCTAGCTCCTCTTAACAATCATGTCCCCTCATGAGTCTCCTCTTTTTTCAAAGAAAATAATCCCAGTCTATCCAATCTTTCTTCATACCTAAAACTTTCCAGACCAGGCAATGCCCTGGTAAATCTCCAGTAGAATCACATCCCTCCTAAAATGGGGACAGTACACAAGGTGTGGTCTAACAAATATTTCATGCAGTTCCAACATAACTTCTCTGTGTTTAAAATCTATGCCTCAGCTCATAAAAGCAAGTGTCCCACATGCTTTCTTAACCATAACTTGGAATATCCTCTGCAGTCAGACTTGTCATCTTTCTTTCATGATTACAACATCGCCGAAATATCCCGGTGCATTCCCTTCAAGATAAAGTAAAAAAAAGGTAAGGAATAAAGCTTCCAGTGTTTCTCCATCAATTTTTTGTGCTTCAGCTTCATCTGCTGCTGAACCCTCACTGTTCTTTCCATATCAAATGGATTTTTCTACCTCATGCCAGGTTGGAGTTGAGCCACAATGGCAGGAAGCATTCTACAGGATCAAGTTAATCACATTGAAGGCAGAGTTTCTGTTAAGGAGATCTTATATGGGCTCATTCCAGTAGGTGCTGACTCCCTCTTTGTCCCTGATGATTACCTCTCTGTTCTTGGCCACCTGTGGAGTGGGTCCTTGACTGCAAAGACTGTAGGTGGTCTTAAACATGCTAGAAAAACTCATTTCTTGAAGGACTTGCACATATGCTGTCAACAAAGACCAACAGAGCGTCAAAAGGTCAGTTGCCTGTGTACAGTACAGGCAGGCATATATAAGACAATTCATGAAGTTTACAAATTCCATTCCAAAGCTAACATTTTGATGATTCTGTAACACCAAATATCCAAAAAGTCCTAACATAAAGGACATGTCATAATTGATTGCTAGTCACATTTTCTGCTTTTCTTTTCCTTTCATCCCATTTTATTTCTATTTTATCATCAGCACATCAGCCATCACTGAATCTCAACAGCTTATTACAAGAGAGATCTTGTCTCTTCAAAATTGAGCCATTCTTCTACACCAATATCGCTTTCATTTCTTCAATTCTTCATCTCACCTCTCCCTTTCTCTGAAACCCATACACTTTCATACTTTTGTTTCTTGCCTCAGTTTTACTTTCTCCATTTCTTTGGTTTGGTATTGTCCCATCTCCACCCCACCCCTCACTCACAATCAAGGTAACCATCAAAGACATTTTGCTGTGTGTTATCGACATCCAACAAATTCTGCACTGCAGAGAAAAAGGACAAAGAAGCAGTACAAGAAAAATTCGAATTGCCAAAATTCAGATACAGTGCCATTATGATTTGATTCCGATCTCATCATGTTAATTTTTTTTTAAATTCCATTCGTGGGATCAACATGGCACTGGAAAGGCAAGTATTTGTTGCTCATTCTCAATTTCCCTCAGGAAGGCTCAGTTCAGTTTCTTGAAAACAGCAGCCTCCAGAATGTCAATGGATGCAGCCATAGGAATGCTGTTGAGGTCAGGGTGAGGTGGTTAGATCATGAGTTGGATGTGGTCATTGCCTGACACTTGTATGGTGTACATGTTATTTTTCACCTACCAGTGTGAGCCCAAACATTGTCCAGGTCTTGCTGCAGGCTAATGCAGAGCGGTTCTGTGTCTGAGGACACAAAACACAACGCAACTAGTGAACATCCTTACTTCTGACTTTCTGATGGAGAGACAGTCATTGTTGAACCACCTTTGAATGCCAGACCTCATAGAGTACCCCAACAAGTTCCTGTTGCACTGTTCTGAGATGAAGGTGATTTTTTAAATTTACTCTTTCATGGATATATGCAATGTGTTGAAGATTATGTCCATGCTGTCCCTCAGAGGAAGAAATCCGCTTTGTGACTGTGAAAGAAATCATTCAGCCGGACAGAAAATAAGTCTGTGTCATAGAGGTCAACAGCACAGAAAATGGTCCTTCAATCCAAGAAATCTGCGCTGGTCACACACAGCCACGTAACTATTTTAATTCCATTTTCCTGTTTCCTAATTTCTCCATCAAGGGAAAGAGCTCCTTCAAGTCTCTTAGCAAGGCTGGCATTTGATGTCTATTCGTAACTGCCTTTGCAGTGAGTGGCTTACTCAGTCATTTCAGGCAACAGTAAAGAGTGCACCACATTATTGGGATTCTAGTGTCAGAAATAGGCCAAATTAGATAAGGATAGCAGATTTCTTTCCATAAGTGACATTAGTGAACCAGGAGCATTTTTAGAAAATCAGTGATAGTTTCATGGTCACCATTATAGACATTAGCCTTCAATTCCATTTCTTATTAATTGAATTTAAGTGCCTCATAGTGAGAAGTAAACCCTTGTCTCCAGAATATTAATCTGGGTCTCTGGATTACCAACGATATCACCACAATACCAGCATGTCCTCAAGAAATCTTCAAGAACCATGACAATCTTCCTTTCCAGTCTGTATGCCTTCCAATAATGGGGAAATTCTCACACTGTGTCACCACAATCACACCATAATTCCCAATACCTTAAATCTTTTACAAACTAATTGATGCCACACTCAATCAAATGTTACCTTGCTGTCAAGAACAGGCACTCATCAGCTTTGTAATGCAGCACTTTTATCCATGTTTGAACCAAGACAACAGTAAGACAATTATGAATTTACAAATTGGTGTGAGTAATTCTGACAATTCATTGAGATGTGTTGATAAATTCAAATTCTTCCAGTTAGTTAGCTGCAATTACCTTGTCCATCTTTCACTGCACAGTGCAAGGATTAGGGAACAAGTAAGGAGGTCATCATCGTTCCTTATCATTAATGATGCTCTCACAGTTCCATCTACATAAATTGACTCGTGCTTTCAAGCTATCAACAATGATTGCCAGGCTTAATACTTGGGCAGATAAAGACATGCCCTACCCCATGGAGAGATCTGACTTATACCATACAATATTAATGGAAAGACTTCAAATAATCCTTGCAATTTGTGCCTGTTCTTTGCTTATGTCCATGACTGATGCAAGGAAATTAATCCTGAGGAGCTATCCTTGCTATTTGACATGTAATTTTAAAGAAAGGCTCGTACTAATGATTACCTTACAAAGAATGCATCATCATAAAGTTAACAATGAATGTTCAATTTGGTCATGATAACTGACCAAATGGGCATTGATGAAATAGACAGAAGAAACAGAATCCCATTCAGTGGAAGATGGGAGGGTTGGCAGCTGACCAGATTTCTAAAATCAATACATTCATAGAGACCGAAGCCACTTGGCCTCTCTAGCCTATTCTGCTTTTCAATCCAATCATGACTGATATCATGGCTCAACAGAACACTTAACTAAGTGGGTGAAACATTTTTAAGGGTATCAAGAATCGATCTTCCCATCTTAAACAATATTCAAAGATTCTTCTTCCACTGCCTTCTGCGGAATAGAGTTAAAAAAGCCAACACCCCTCAGAAATAAATAAAATTCTCCTAATCTCTGTCTTCATTGAAACTCCCTTTAGTCAACTCGAGAGCAGGCAATGGCCTCGTGGTATAATCACTGAACTATTAATCCAGACAATGTTCCGGTGACCTATGTTCAAGTCCTGCCACTTGTGGGATGTGGGCATTACTGGCTAGCCAGAATTTATTGCCCATTCCTAGTTGCCCTTGAGAAGGTGATGATGAGCCGCCCTCTTGAACCTCCGCAGTCCATGTGCTGTGCATTGATCCATAATGCCGAGGGAGGGAACTCCAGGATTTTGGCCCAGCAACATTAAAGGAACAGCAATACATTTCAAAGTCAGAATTGTGAAGGGGAACTTGCAGGTGGTGGCTTTCCTGTGTTTCTGCTGCTCCTGTCCTTCTGGATGGAAGGGCGTTTGGAAGGTCATGTCTCAGGATCTTTGGTGAATTTCTGCAATGCATCTTGCAGATAGTATGCATTGCTGCTACTGAACATTGGTGGTGGAAGGAGTGGATGCTTGTGGATGTAGTGCCAGTTAAGTGGGCTGCTTTGTCCTGGATGTTGTTGGAGCTGCACCCATTCAGGCAAGTGGGGAGTATTCCATCATGCTCCTGACTTGTGCCTAGCAGATGGTGAACAGGCTTTGGGGAGTTACTCCCTGGAGTTTTCCTAGCCTCAGACCTCCTCTTGCAGCTACCGCCTTGATAATGTGAATCCAGCTGAATTTCTGTTCAATGGTAACTCCTAGGATGCTGACAGTGGGGGTTTCAGTGAAGCTAATGCCATTGCAAATCACACAGCAGGACTCAGATTATCTCTTATTGAAGGTGGTCACTGCATGAAAGTCACCCACCATCTTGCAGCCCTCGTCCTTGGTGCATTTGAACATGGACTGCTTCAGTATCTGAGAAATCACAAATGGTGCTGAACATTTTGCAATGATGGTATTTGAATCCAATGGAAGTCTGAGATCAAGAGTCTTCTGATGACCATGAAACCATTTCAATTAAAAAAACCCATCTTGTTCTTATAATGTACTTGCCTGGTTTGGCCGACATGTGACTCCAGACCCATAGTAATGTAATTGACATTTAACTGCCCTCAGGACAATTAGGATGTGTAATAAATGCTGGCCTGGCCATTGATGCTTACATCCCATGAATAAATAAAATTTAAAAAGTTAATAAAATAGACCCAGAGCTTCAAACACTCTCATCCCAACTCCATCATATGTCTGGTGACCGAGAGGAAGAGGAACCCAACATTCTGCAGAACGGGGATGTTGAGTGTTCTACTACTTCTAGGTTCTCCCAGAATTAAGATCAAGACTCCTCAGGATCTTTTATGATTCAGTCGTCACCGCTTACTCTTCAAAATTCTATTAGCTATAAGCCTTGTCTGTATAACCTTTCCGCATCAGACAACCAACGCATTCCAATCATTATTTGGTAAACCTCCTCTGAAATACCTCAAGAAGCACATTTGCATTGAGCCTTAGATAAGGAAATCACTCCCATAACACAGTACTCCAGATGTGGTCTCCCCGTATCTTTTACAATTGAAGCATGATCTCCTGACTTTTCTATTTAACTTATTTTGCAATAAATGATAACATTCAATGGCTATTCCGAGTATTTTGATTCAACTGCATACTAACTTCTTGCGATTCAAGCGCTCAAACATCTCATAGTTTTGCAATAAGTCCAAAATAATTGGAAACTCAGCATTTTTACATTGGACAGTGCCATTAGGCTGCTGGCACAGTTAATCAGCAAAGGTCCTGAATATGATGGCCCCTCTATAAGATTTATCAGTTTAATATGATTTTTCCTGTGCTAGAGAAAATAGGAAAGAAAATAATTGTCTCGTAATTCCAGCAGCAAAGTGCAATGCTTGGTGGGACATTTGGTGAGAATATCATTAGCCTTTCCTAATAAGTCTCTCCACAATTGAATTGTCTATCAACATTAACTGTTCAAACTCATACAAAGAATAACCTCTTTTGTGACCTACTGGGAAACAAATGGACATTTTGGCTCCATATGCAAATAACATATTTCCACAATAAAAAGTACATCTGTTGCCCAAATTTGTTGTCTTCTCATTCAGCTGTCTTCTCATCTCTTTGTGCGGCAGTTTTCCATCTACCAACCTCAGCTACTTTGGTAATAAAAGTTCAGGAAAATCAATGAAAATA
Source organism: Rhincodon typus (assembly GCF_021869965.1). Lineage (NCBI taxonomy): Eukaryota > Metazoa > Chordata > Chondrichthyes > Orectolobiformes > Rhincodontidae > Rhincodon > Rhincodon typus. The sequence continues at coordinate 12,579,204 of NC_063371.1, read as the reverse complement.
AGTTGAAAAGTGAGAAAAATATGTTTTATTATTCCCCATCAAACTCCCAACAGAATTAACACCAATTTACATTATTCTAGCACCAGCAACACTTGACAGTTTTGTACTATCCTAAAACACATAACTTGCAAGCTTGAGCGTTCGTACCTGACGAACCGAGTTGTACGTAAAAGCCAAAATGTTGGTCGCATTAACCAAATAAAGTGCTTAGCCCCAACATTTGAGGAGATGACAAAGATTCTAAAACACAACTGACATGGTTACTTGGCAATCTTACAATTTAGACAAAAAAAACCTGTTCAAAGAATTCAACATATTGTTTGGTGAAATGTTTATGCAGTTTCTGCTTTCAGCACAATCTGGAAGTTGCCCTAATAATGTGCTCAAAATTGCACTCCTGGGTTCAACTTTGTCAGAAAGTTAAACGCATGAGCATAACCACAAATATAAAATCCTCCGTGAACTCGCACAATCAAGAATGAGAATGAATTGTTTTTTCCCCCCTGTTCATTATTTGGTATTTATTGATATATTTAAAAGTGGTAACTTGGTATCAGTTTATTCGTGCAAATGAAAATACTTGTATAATCCTCTATATTGATTTAAGTGTCCCAGATTTGACACAACCAAATATTTTTATGTCAAGGTATCTATTGCAGTTGTCCCATAAGATGAAACTGAAGACTCGACGAAAGACTTGCAAATATTCTTATCCAGGTTTCCCAAGAGTGTTAAAAATCACAATTTTCCCTCAAAAATGTATTTGACAGGAAATCTACCTTCACAAAACATTATCTGCCTCCCCTCCCACCCCACAGGATTTCTAAACAAAATTGGAAAATTAAACAAAACCGAAACAGGCAAATATGACGATGTGTATTTCAAACACAAAACGACCCTGTCCTGTTAACTTCTTGAACAAATCTTTCATCCTTATTAAATAAAGTAGCAACTGTGACGTGATTCATATTTGACTGTGAGATTTTGTGTTATTTGACATCCTTTAGTAGTTATCTCAAACTGCCACAACAGGAAATATGCTTATTTTTATTGGCCATCAAAATGTTATTATACAACCATTAAGAAATGAAATGAAGTTGCAAGTAAAATTGTTACGTGTGAAAATTGATTTTGGTCATGAGACAGAGGCACTCCATCCAGTTCATGCAATTTTCTTCACAAAGAATGTTTGCCTTCACGTATCAGTTCAATAATCTTCTTGAAGAACAAATGAAGTAGACAGACAACAATACAAAATAGTAAGACAACAAAAACTTAATCAACAACAAAAACAGGCACCTATCTGTAATTCTGCATTCACCGGTGTTAAACACTGGACTTTTAGAAGCATTCAACACAAAATGCTCAATAAGGAGTTTGAACATATCCCATAAAACAGTCATTTAAAAATGCCAGAACACAACTGCAGGGGTCCAAAAACAATTTCATTTGGAGCTTCAGTCTAAAATGTGTTTGTTATTAAGAGAATAATGGATTCTTACAAATGATTGTAACACATTAGTTTAATTACTATATTCAGATGGTATCACAAACTTTCAGAATCAAACTTACACAGTAATTTGAATCAGAATTTAAAGTTCTAAAAATCACTACCTGATTTAGATGATAATGCATAAGAAGCAATGTCACGACTTTTTTTCCCTGCCGCTGACTTGGAAGTGTTCTATGCCTTATATTTTTAATTGCAATGATACAAGATTGTCACATTCCTCGGACATGTTTATTGAATAACAACCTGCAGGTGATTAATGAAGCAAATCTATGTTCAGCACATTCCAGAGAACCCACAGGAAGGAGTAAGTTACAAAGAAATCACGTCATTCTGTTCAGAGGAACCCTGAGTGAAATTCAATTGTTCTATTGCCATCTACTGTTGCATTATTTCCCCTTCAATCTCACTCTCTGGTCCATTTACCATCAAATCATTACTTAATTGTTTAAAAACATCGAGGGGAAGAAATTAGGCTTCAGCAGCTATTAAATCTAAACTGGTGTACTCAAATCATGGGGATTAACAAAACAAATTCCAGTTGATCATTGTTAGTGTTCAAGAATACAAATAATTAAGTATGTGCGTGAGCCTGTCCACTTTCTTTTAATTAACTGATCACTGATGTTGATTATATGTTGAAGATTATGTGATGCACAAGTCCCAGAGAAAACAATGCTTTAAATGGATAGATCCATAACAGAAAGTTCCACTACACCGTCCTTGTGTTGTAGAGACTGAAGCCTAAGTCGACTCTGTACCTTCAAGAGCGCTTCAATTCCTGAAAGTAACCTCAGTCTGAGGCTGGAATGCAGTTCAACTCCATCCTCACCCGCCCAACTCCATCCACACCAAGGTTTGCAGCTTTCACCCATTATTAGTTCAGCCCAATTTGCCATTGCCTGCAGCCTTAGTTCCAAGACCCAGCTCATCAGCCTGATAACCCCATCCTCTTAACTCCCCAAGACCCAGCTCCATATCATATCCCCGCAAGATTGCAAGCAACTGTGACTGCCCACGATGTATAGCCTCTGACCTGGTTTGATTCTTGCATCAAATCGTGCTCAAACATCTGCTCAATCCATCACTTTTAACTTTCAGGTGCATCATCAACTTGGTTGAATACCCCAAAAGTATAGTACTAAGGATAACTGGCAGCAAATCCAACCCTGAAATATGGCACTGGGCCTAAAATCTAATTATAATATGCAAATTTTAATTTATTTCATAAAGTATGAATTAAGTTTTATCCAAAATGGAAGTAATGAAATACAGTGCTCGTGGCACATATATCATTGTAGATAGACAAAGAGAAAGCAATTTGGTACACTCTGGAGACAATTGCATCACTCTATGGTATAAAGACAGAGCTAACTGTAAATTAGAATTTACTTCATTGAACTGAAATAACTCCCTATTCTAAAAGGTTATTTATTCCAAGTACAGCTAACTTTACTGTTATTCTACAATTCTTGCAGTTCATTGTCCACTTTTCTCTTCTCACCTCAAAAAATGTTACTATGCATAGAGATAAGTCACTGACAGAATAACCCTTCAAAACAACGAGTCGTTAATCACTTCAGCTGAAATCTTGGACAAAAATTAAAAACAGCACTAGAAGTCATGCTTATTTGATACCTTCTTAGCTTGAACAAATTTTACACGTGGTTCTCCCCATTCTTCACTCAGCAGTCTTCGAAACTGACGGCATCTTGGGATGACAGCACAGGCTGCATTTCCCAAATCTGGATAAATCACAAGGAGCTCCCCTCTAAAAATAAAGAAAATATTTTCCTAAGTCTAATTGCGGACAGAATGGAAGGTGCAGAATTGTAAAAATCTCTAAAATTTTTAATTCTGATGATGAAGTCCAAACTGTTATTTTAATCAACTGTCTTGTCACAGAGATTCTCCAACATCTGAGGAAGGGTCACTGGACCCATAACATTAACTCTGATTTCTCTTCACAGATGCTGCCAGACCTGCTGAGCTGTTCCAGCAATTTCTGTTTTTGCATCTGATAACTTTGTTCATTATAACTAACTAAGAGTGGAAATGGGTTCCTACCTCTGGGCCAGAATGGCCAGGTTCATGATGCACGTGCCGCAGAGGTTTGCCATAACATTTCCAAACAGGATGATCAACAAAACTAAACATGGAACACTGGAAACAACAAACTGAATTTGGCATTCAGCAAATGAAGATGTAAAACTCCTAGCCAAGGTTTCCAATGTTCCTCCTTACATTATCAAAAGCGTGACAAAAATTGCCCTCGACTGCAGTAGGGTCAAAGCTCACATCAAGATTTAAGTACATTGCCTATGTGAACATTCTTGTGTAATACCTTCAAAAGATTTCCAACATTCAAACCTCTTTGTTGCCTCTGTCCTAGCTAGCACAGTCCAAATCACCCCTGTTTTTTTCTGACTTAACAGACCTTGTTTTGGCAACACTTCAATTTGAAAATTCTCAGCCTTGTTTTCAAATCACTTACAGCTCAGCTGTCCCATTTTGTACAAGCTACGCCAGCCCCACAATCCTCAGAGGCCTATGAGTTCCTCTAATTCTGGCCTATTCAGTGTTACCTGAAATATTTACAGCTGCCAAAGTCCAAGTTTCTGGAATTCCCTCCCTACATCCCACCAGGTCTTATTCTCCTTCTTCCTTCAAAACTAACTGTCTCAAAAATCTACTTCTTCGGTTGAAGATTTTAGTCAATTCGTCACATATACCCACATGTCACCCTGTCAAATCTTGCCTTATAATATTCCTTTGAAGTGTCTTTGGTCGTTTTAACACACTAAAGGCACAATATAAATGCAAACACTGTTGTTTTGCTATGTTTTCCAGTCAAAACTGTTAAACTTCTGGAAAAGTCATCTTCGGTTAAATCAATTTATTTAAGTGAAGGTTAAAGATCCACAGCACTGCTTGCAGAAGACTGGGGAGCTCTTCTCATGCACCGACTAGCTTTTCACCTTCTGACAATAATATCAAATATCAAATCACCCGTCAATCATCTCATTCTGTTTTGTGAATTGTATTGCTGTCTCAAAGAGATACATATACATATTATGTTACACAACATGCTCGAATCATATCATGTTTTTACTTTTTACACAAGATGCCACTACAGAGCAAGGGTAAAACATGTTACTGCTGTATCTGACACCTAAGAACAATTGCACACTCTAATTACAGGACAGAAAAGAATGATGTGATGGTGGGAGAGTCCAATGGCAAAATCTTTGTTGCTATTAGTAGCCATATCCAAATTCAGTCAATTCTTTTTATGACCTAAACACGATTGATTCTTGAAAGCTACTCCAAGAAAACACAAATGTATGGTTTTGAATTAATCATAGAGTCAGATCTAAAGTCAAGGTTCAGGTTTTACCCAGAGTACAAATACAGAAGCAATCAATCATTAAGTACACGGAATTCTGAATTTTGAAAACGTTGTACTGCAAACAAAAGTCTCCTTTGTTTGACTTTAGCAGATGCCAGAGGTGCAACTGAGAATGAAGAAATTCAAAGCACATCTGTACCACCCTGTGGTACAAATAAGCTACTACAGGATCTCAGTCTTTGAGATGCAAACTGAATCACGGAATAGTTTGTGTTAAAGTGGACAATACAGCATCTTCCAATGAAATGGATAAGGAAGGTCCAGTGTCCACTTTCACGTTTACATTGCAAGAGCGCAGGAGATACCCTTGCTGATGTTGTTAAGTCACTTAAATATAAGTTAATTTGCTCAGCATTTAATGTGGCATCATCATTAAGCAGTGTTCTATAATCAACAAGACAAGGTGACACTGAGGAGCACAACTTCATTGAAATTTCTCATCAGAAACCTTCAAATGGAAACATATCTGCTCCTGAAAGGCTGCTGTTAACCGCACTTAAAATTGGGAGTGCTGGGAAACTTCTGGAAACAATCATTCAACACAAAATGAACATTTCCTTGGGAAAATATGGGCTAAAGAAAACATGCATGAAAATTCATGAAAAAACGTAAAAACTTCATGAAAAATCACATTTTGACTGAATTGGAGTTTTTTTTGAAGAAGTAACAGACGGTCAATAAAGAAAATGCTGTTGACATAGATGGCATGAATTTCCAGGACATGTGCTCAAAGACACATATACTCATTGGCAAAGTTTTTGCTCGTGGAAAACAAGGGTCAATGAAGAATCTACAAACCTTGAAGAAAGTTTCACTCGGATCTTAACAAGGAGGTTTGTGTTGTGTGGGGAGTTGCTGAAGAGCAATCAAAGAATTGAAGAAGGTTTCACAATTGTTTGGATTAGTGAAGAAAAACCTAACACAGATAGTAAAATTATGGAAAGTTATGCCACAACCAATATTGACAGTTTTTTTTATTCACCAGGGAGACTGTAACAATTTAAGATGCAGCAAAAAGGGAACTTGATAGCTGTTTCCAAATGAGAAATATAAAAGTATTACAGAAAATAAGAAAATGACATGAGATCTGAAGGTTCATGAAGAGAAAAGATGAGAAGTGTACCTGATTAGCCTCTGGGTCTTTTTGAGTCATAAAGTCACAATTTTCATTCTTTCTTTTGTATCATCTGCCTAAAAGTAATATACTCCAGGTTCATTGATAGTTAGTGCTCAGCATTTATATGAAATTATACCATCAAACGCACAATTATATAACCGGCATTTCTCAAAAATTACAATTTTACAATACATTAAAAGTACCAGTCCCATCAGAAGCACGATGTTACATCCAAAACCTTAACAGATCTTTTCAACATGATAATTTACTCTTCTCTACACTAGCTAAAAATCAAAAGCACAAATTATCCACAATACTTAGAAATAATAACTAGTCCATAACAATATGACTTCAACAAGATGCAGAAACAGTAATCTGTTACAAAATAAACAAATCCCTAGTTTTTGCAGTATGACAAAGAAAGTACAATGGTTTTGCGGGTGCAGAAATTTACGGTTATGTCTCTGAACCACTGTCTGCGCGTGCACATGTCTTATTCACTGAAACGTTCAGGTTTAGTCCATTCAAGCACAGTTCACTGCATCTCAAAGAAGCTGTCCTTTTCACTCTGCTAAGAGACTCTACTTACATTCTAATGCTGTGTAAAATCACACATAATCTTTAGAGCTTTATCTTGCCCATTATTGCCACTGCACAGGGATTTTAGAACAAGGGGGCATAGAGTATCACCACAGCATCCCCAGTGTGGAAACAGGCCATTCAACCCAACACGTCCACAAAGACCTTCTGAAGACCATCCCATCGAGACCTATCCCCTAACCCTTTCCCTGTATTTCCCATAGCTAATGTACCTAACCTACACATCCCTGAAAACTATGGACAATTCAGCCAATCCACCTAACTTGCACATCTTTGGACTGTTGGAGGAAACCGGAGCACCCGGCAGTAAGCCACACAGACACAGAGAGAACATGCAAACATCACACAGACAGTCGTCTGAGGATGGAATCGAACCCAGGTCCCTGGTGCTATGAGGCAGCAGTGCTATCTACTGAGCCACCGTGCTTCCCATAGTCTGAGAATTAGGGCCACATTGTTCAGGAGAAATGCTAGGAAGCATTTCTACACTCAAAGATTGGGAGAGGTTCAGAAAGAACTCTCTTTCACAAAGGGTAGTCAACGCTGGATCAGTTGTTAATTTTAAATCTGAGTGAGATAACTTTTTGTTAAGCAAAGGTATTAAGGGACATGGGCCAAAGGCAGGTAATTGGGGTCAGGTTGCAGATCAGCCATGATCTCTCCAAATGGTGAAAAGGCTCAAAGGGCTGAATGGCCTACTCCTGTCCCCATATTTAATTATCACTTTGTTGCCTTTCTCACCATTCTTGTTTGTGCTTCAGTTAATAGCTTCACATGATACCTACACTTCAATTATACTGTGAAGCTATGTCTCTCGTTCCTTGAGTGAACAATGACCCTGTCAGCTTCTGCTAAGTGTTCTCAGATATTCCTGGGTGCTGACTGTGCCAATATTTCGGTCTGTATATGATGGCAAACAGGAATAAAAATAAGTTGGCCTAAGAATCGCGAAGATATTTCTGCAAACTTAATAATGGTCTGCAGAAGATTAAATCAGACCTCACAGAATGCCACAAAGTCAACTTCCTTGGCTTTCATTAAATCAAAAGGGGAGCAAAGGATCTTACCAGAATGAAAACTTCCTTAGTTTTAACAAGTGGATGATATTTATATTCGCCATTAACCCTACCTTTTTTTTGGAATTATCGCGTGCATGTCATTACAACTTGCAACATTCATTATTCATCTTACACCAAGCATTTCATTCATGGGATGTGGGCATCGCTGGCTGGACCAGCATTTATTGCCCAGAGGGCAGTCAAGAGTCAACCACATTGCTGTGATCTGGAGTCACATGTAGGCCAGACCAGGTAAGGGTGGCAGATTTCCTTCCCTAAAGGACATTAGTGAACCCAACAATTGGCAATGGTTTCATGGTCATCATTAGACTCTTAATTCCAGATTATTATTCAATTCAAATTCCACCGTTTGCCATGGCAGGATTCAAACCTAGGTCCCCAGAACATTACCTGGGTCTCTGCATCAATAGTCTAGTCATAATATCAGTAGGCCATCGCCTACCCATTGTGACAATAATTTTTGAAAGGGGTTCCTCACTTGATTTATTCCTGACAGACATTGTTTTTCCTCTTTCAAGAACATTTAAATTAAAGTGTCAAATAATGACAGGAAGAAACAGAAATCACTCCAGAAGATACATGAACAAATGAACATCAAAGTAAAGGGGAGGTGATGGCCTAGTGGTGTTATTGCTGGACTGTTAATCCAGAGACCCAGATAATGGTCTGGGGACCTGGGTTCTAATCCCACCACTGCAGATGCTGGAATTTAAATTCAATAAAATATCTGGAATTAACAATCTAATGATGACCATGAATCGATTGTCAGAAAATCTCATCTGGTTCACTAATGTCCTTTAGGGAAGGAAACTGCCATCCTTACCTGGTCTGGCCTACATGTGACTCCAGACTCACAGTAAGATGGTTGACTCTGAACTGCCCTCTGGGCGATTAGGGATGGGTAGTAAATGCTGCCTAGCCAGCGACGCTCTCATCCTGTCAATGAATGAATAAAAATCAAAGTAAAAGAAATGACAAAAGGCAGACATTGGGTTAACTGTGAACAGAATGCACTACAATTATTAAACGCAACTTGCATTTCAGCCAAATCTCTACCTATGTTAAAAAATGTCTCTTTCAATCAGAATGTCATCAGTGTAACATGAATATAAGCAGTGCAAGTACTATTTTCAATCAATTGCTTGTCCCCAATTGTGATTTACAAATGTCTTCATTTCAGCAGCTAATCACATGCTAAGTCTGGGGTTACTCAATCATGCTTTTGCTCCTACTTACCTGCAAATGCTATCGTCGCTAATTTTTTCAATAATACACATAGTTTCTTCGTCATTCATCAAAGAAGCAACTTCCTGATACAAAAGAATGTCCAGTCCAACCCACAGAAGAGTCACAGGCCACATCATGCTGAAAAACAAAAATTACACTTATTCTTCAACTGCCTGTCAAATCTTATGAAATACTCTTTAGCACACAGAAACAATAAGTCCAGATGATTACAATCTGATATTGCAGTCCTAAATTTGACAGGAAATTTCATATTCAGATCATGCTAATACCTTTTTTCCACGGCACACTATATTTCAGTAAGAAAAATATTTTTGACTTTGCTTGCCCTGCATTATTTTTACAAAAGTGCCTTTCTCATTTCAGACAGGTTATTGGTTAATCTGGCCAAGTATCACTTTGCACTACTCTGATTAATAATTTGGTGACTATTTCAAATTCTAACAACTTTATGAATCCACCATCTTGTTTGATGTTTGCTGGACAAAGCTGTGAACCAATGTAATTGAGGGCAGACAGGTTGGCAAAGATTTGTCAGTTTCAATTTGTATCATATGTTCCATCACTTTACAACCTAATTGAGCAAACACCATACCCCCAACAAAACAGAAATTGCTGGAAAAGCTCAGCAGGTCTGGCAGCATCTGTGGAGAGAAACCAGAGTTAATATTTTGAATCCAGTGATCCTTCTTCAAAATTGAGTAGTTCCAAGGGTCAATGCAGCCAAAATATTCACTGTTATTTCTCTCTGCAGATGCTGCCACACCTGCTCAGCTTTTCCAGCAATTTCTGGTTTTGTTTCTGATTTCCAGCATCTGCAGTTCATTCACTTCTCATTTAGACTCAAGATTAAATTCAACAATTTCAGGACACAACCAGTGATCCCAATATTTCAGACAGCACATGCTGTTTCTCCTGTTATCACTTATACCCATTTTTATCCACTTTTCATTTCTTGACTTATTCTATTACCATCCTCTTTTGCCATTATTGCAAATCTTTTGTCATTTAATCTTTCCCTGGCTTCACTCGATCAAAGTCTATCTTTGGGTGTTTTATCCCCCACACCACTAAATCTGAACTTACTTTTCATACAAAAAGGCACCAACATGGAATGGTTATGCTGGGTCTCTCCACAGATGCTGTTTGACCTACTGGCATTTCAAACACGCTCTTAATATATTTCAGGCCTGCAGTACTTGCATCTGCAGTAATTTGACTTTGTGTATGATAACAGTGTCTCCTTACAAACCCAGTTCTGAACTCATTCATGATGCCTGCCTAAGCACACAATGCATCAGTGGCCCCTCAAGTTCTTTTTCATGTTCCTCTTATCAAACTAAAGAAATGCCAGCTGAATGGCTAATCCAAGTCATGCACAGTACCGGTGCAACTCGTGATGACAAAATTTTGATGCCCAAACTAGTGTTAAATACTCTGCACTCCAAACAGCAAAGCTGAAGTATTCACCTTTGCTGAAGACAAGTGTTACAGGTATCAGTTGGTCAGGCCATCACAATCAACGTCTTCAGCTCCAAGTCTGGGAGAGGAAAAACCTCAACTATAGTTCCTTTATTAAACACTATCCATCAAATCTATGTCATTCCAAAAGTACTTGACTGACTGCATTTTGGGAGGGTGTGTGGTCATGAAAGATGCTGCTAAATGCTCTCTTTATTTTCTCATTTGTAACTCCTGCTGCATGTACACATATGTCACAATCAAATGAGAACATACTCAAATTCAGGTAACACATTCTCAGAAATATGTAGAGAATTAGTTTAAAAAAGGAGAGCAATCTCAATCAAATGGGGTGTTTTCCTCCCTTTCAATTACCCATTGCCAAGCTGTGAAGGAAAATACTGTAAGTTTTAAGTGTTGACATATTTTATCAAATCACATCAAGATTGCACATCAAGATGGCATGACCATTGGGACCTGCTGCTGGAGGTCCTGTACATTCAGAAACCTTCTGAATGGCCTTCTTGAAGTCCAGATAGATAACATCCATTGGCTCTCCTTGGTCTACCCTGCTTGTTACTTCCTCAAAAATTCTAGCAGTTGTGTCAGGCATGAGCTCCCCTTGATGAAACCAAGCTGACTTTGCCCTACTTTACCATACACTTCCAAATATTCAGAAATCTCATCCTTTACAATGGACTCCAAAATCTTACCCACGACCGAGGTTAAGCTAATCGGCCTATAATTTTCCGTCTTTTGCCTTACTCCCTTTTTAAACAGGGGTGTCACGTTAGTGATTTTCCAGTTCTCTGGGACCCTCTCTGACTCTAGCGATTCCTGAAAGATCACCACTAACGCTTCCACTATCTTTTCAGCTATCTCCTTTAGAACTCTGGGGTGTAGTCCATCTGGTCCAAGTGATTTGTCCACCTTCAGGCCAATCAGTTTTACTCGCACCTTTTCCTTGGTGATAGCCACCATTCTCAGCTCTGCCCCCTGAATTTTTGGGAGATTACTCACGTCTTCCACCATGAAGACTGACGCGAAGTAATTATTCAGTTTCTCAGCCATTTCCTTGTTCCCCACTACTAAACCGTCATTTTCCAGTGGTCCAATGTCCACTTTTGCCTCTCTTTTGTCCTCTATATATCTGAAGAAACTCTTAAGTTTTCATTTATATTACTGGCTAGCTTACCCTCATATTTAATCTACTCCTTCCTTATTTATTTTTTTGTTGCCCTCTGTTGATCTTTGTATGCTTCCCAGTCCTCTGGTTTCTCACTGCCCTTCGCCACATTATATGCTTTCTCTTTTGCTTTTATGCTATCTCTGACTTCTTTAGTCAGCCATGGTTGCCTCATCTTCCCTGTACCATGCTTCTTTTTCCGAGGGATGAATTTTTGCTGCATCTCCTGAATTAATCCCAGAAACTCCTGCTATTGCTGTTCTTTCCTACTGGACTCCTCTTCCAGTCAATTCTGCTTAGCTCCTCCCTCATACCTCTGTAGTCACCTTTATTCAGACGTAATGCTGTTACCTATGATTCTATCTTCTCCCTCTCAAATTGCAGAGTAAATTCTATCATCTTATGATCACTGCCTCCTAAGGGTTCCTTTACCTTAAGCTCCCTTATCAAGTCTGCCTCATTGCACAACACTAAATCCAGTATTGCCTGTTCCCTTGTGGGCTCCACCACAAGCTGCTCCAAAAAGCCATCTCGTAGACATTCCACAAAACTCCTTTTCTCGCAATCCACTACCAGCATGATTTTCCCAGTCCACCTGCATATTGAAATCCCCCATGATCACTCTGACTTTGTCTTTCTTACACACTTTTTCTATCTCCTGGTGTAGCTTGCACTCCAGCTCCTGACTACTGTTTGGAGGCCGGCACACAAGTCCAACTATGGTTTCTTTTACCTTTGCAGTTCCTCGATTCTACCCACACAGATTCTACACCATCTGACCCTACTTCGTTTCTTCCTACTGATTTAATTTGATTTCTCACAAATAAGGCAACCCTACTCCCTCGGCCCACCTGCCTATCTTTTCGATTGGATATATATCCTTGGGTATTCAGTTCCCAATCCTGATCCCCTTACAGTCTCGTCTCCGTGATGCCCACCACATCATACCTGCCAATTTCGATCTTCACCAGAAGCTCATTTACCTTATTCCTTATACTGCGTGCATTCAGATATAACACCTTCAGTCCTGTATTAACCCTCCCTCTTCTCATTGTCATTCATTTTTCCAGTGTTTGATTGCTAGCCCTTTCCAAACACTCTGTCCTATTTGTGTCTGTGCTGGAGACTTTAATAACCTCTCCAGAGTTCTCTTTCCCTGTCATTTCTTTCATATTTTTCATACTTTTTAAATTTTTTTTCGGAGTTGGAATGTAATACTGCGGCTGTACAGGACATTGGTTAGACCACTTACAGAATACTGTGTTCAATTCTCGTCTCCCTGCTACAGGAAAGATGTTGTTAAATTTGAAAGGATGCAGAAAAGGTTTATAAGGATGGTGGCAGGGTTGGAGGGTTTGAGCCATAGGGAGAGGCAGAATAGGTTGTGACATGTTTCCCATGAGCGTTGGGGGCTGAGGGGTGACCTTCTCAAGATTTCTAAAACCATGTGGGGCATGGCTAGTGGAGTCCAAGACTAGGCAGCATAGGTTTAAGGTGAGAGGGGAGACATTTAAAATGGATCTGACGGGCAACTTTTTCACGCAGAGCATGGTGTGTGTATGGAATGAACTGCCAGAGGATGTGGCGGGGATGGGTACAATTACAACATTTAAAAGATATTCGAACAGGAAGGGTTTGGAGAGATATGGGCTAAATGTTGGCAAATGGGACCACATCAATTTAGGATACCTGGTCAACATGGATGAGTAGGACCGAAGGATCCATTTCTATGCTATATAACTTTACAACTGGGACAAAAAGTGTCAGCGGTGGAGCGGGCAGACCAAAAAGTGATGTGACCCAGACACAGGCAGGTGGGACTAGTTTAGTTTGGGAACATGGTCAGCATGGACTAGTTGGACTGAAGGTTCTGTTTCCATGCTGTATGACTCCATGACTCGATAATAACACGCCGACCGTCTGTGCAAAGCATGTGGCAGAATAGCTTCATATATAAGAAAAGTGTCATCACTTCTCAGCCATAGTTCCACCAAGGCCACAACATCAATCAAATCACCCAGAATAAATGCACAGACAGCAAGGACTTTATTTATGAGTGAACGATCACCATGAGAAGGGTTGGGGAGGCAACAAAAATGACTCATCCACTGGCCACAAGCACAGGGTCACTACTGTCAGGGACAAGTTTCGTGGGGAGAATATTGTCAAGAATAGTCTCCATGAGCTGTTTTGGGTAAAAAAATAAAGAGAGGGAGGAAAATGTGGTAATTAGGGTTCCTGTCCTTTTGGAAGCATCTAGACCTTCAAAACATAACAAGTACAGCAGGGAACTGTCAGCTTATCTCAAAGGGAGTCATGCTTGATGTGGCAACATAAGACTAGGAAGGTCTAGGAATACTGTATGGGTGGGGAAGGAATGTATGGGGACAGCATCCCCAAGAGAAGAGAAATGAAAGCACACATGATAATAAGGAGAGAGGAATGAAGAGAAAAGAATTGAAAACAGAAGTGATGGTTTGGGGTCCAGTGCCAAAGTGCAAATGGACACAAATACGTTGTTTTTGAAATGCTTCCGGGTCCTGCTGATTGAACGAAAGGGTGTGAAGTGCAAACAAATTGCTAGCTGGGCCACCTTGGGCTTTGTCAACTACGGTATTAATTTAATTTTTGAATAATCCCTCGTCATCACGTTTTACCACTCAGAGAAACTGGCTTCAAGTGGCAGCAAAGCTCCTACAATGACTGCAGGAGGTAGTGGCATCAAGAATACAGCACCTGCGATTGATCAACGAGAGACCCACAGGCTGACCAAGACTCTAGGCCATAGCTAGGCCTGAGTGCCAACATTGGTGGTTCCAAAAACCTTTATGGAGATAAGACTTAGGCTTTAAGATCTGGATGTCTCTCTTACCTTTTTTAAATTCTGGTTTTGTAACCAAGATGGTACTGGAGAATGGCAACTTGGTACACTTTTCACTGTACTCATGTATTCCAATGCTTGAGTACAAATAACTATAAAATTTAATTCTAATTCAAAGTGTACAACTGGTGGGTTCAGTATGTTGATCAACAAAATTCAAGAAGTGTTACTGTCTTCCTGATTTTCAAGTGCCAAATTTTGCAGCTGGAGAATGCCAATTTTCAGACCAACTAAAAACCATTTCTTTGAAACGCTACTTTAAAAGAGTGATCATCCAGAAGACCTCAAGAAGGTATTACCAACAATATGAAACTGAAAACTTCAAGGGACTTGATATCTGGATTAGTGTCCTCATAGAAAAAGGCTGGCATCAGATCTGAACTGCGTGTATGTGAAGAAATTCATGGACCCCAGTGAAACTATGACAGTTAGATGGGGTGCTTTGTATGTAAATATCACCATCATCTCCTGAAGTATCCATGTCAGGGAAACGTCAGTGGTGTTTTGACAATCAACAAATGGCAACATAATGGCCAAAGCTGAGGCATTTTTGTTCAAACAAAACAAACAGTAACAAACAACAACTCTTTGTATTTCTGCAGCAATATTGTCACTCAGAGCTTTACCAAACAAAACTTAATGCCGAACCATTCTCAGGAAATCTTTGGAAAGGATCAGTTTTGAAGGAGTAAAACTATTCTGAAGAGGAGGCAGGCTGGACTCAAGAGTTAACTCTCTTTCTCTCGCCACAGATGCTGCCAGACCTGCTGAGTTTCCCCAGTACTTTGCATTTTTATTTCAGATTTCAAGCAGCGGCAGTATTTTGCCTGCATGTCAATTTAAAGCAGTGTCTTCAGGTAGCAACAAGAAATGCAAATATTTAGGTTGGTGGTGGTGGTTACAGCTGGGAGATAGATTTTCAGAGCTTCAGGTGGTTCAGTTGTTTTCTTCTGGATGAGACTTTAAACTCAGAATACCTGAGCTGGAGGAAAAAAAATCCCATTGCACTAACTTAAAGAAGTGGGGAGTTCTCCCCATGTCCTCGACCAAATCTATCCTTTGACCAACATAACGAAAAAAGAACAGATTCACTGCTCCTAATCAGCGTGCTGCATGTAGGATCTTGCTGTGCAGAAACTGGCTGCGCTGTTTCCCACGAACAGCCAAGCACTAGGTCATCTGCAGGTTGGGAAAGGCTGTGTGTGCAAACGTAGGTCCATCTTTCTTCCGGACCATTTTGAGTTCTCTGAACGTTCTGCTGTCAGGAAAGGTTTGCCAACAATGCTTCTCTGTGTCTTTCTGTGGGATCCGCCTTGGGACAACATGCAGACAGGAATATCCGATCCCGAACGAACTTTTCCTCATGTTGACAGTTCCGTTGCCAACAAACACAGAACCCTCTTTGCTGAGCGGTGCGTAAATTTCAGGGCGAAGTATGAAAATAAAGACAAAAAATGTATCAGGCGGCCGAAGGCAGCTTATGTCATTCCATCAAGACAGTGACAGACAGAGAGACCAAGAGTTGGCACGAAGCAAACATTGTATTTTTAGCACAAGCTGCCAGTGCTGAAAGAAAGAAAACTTGTCGCGAAGCAATTCCACCTGTTTCACCACACTCACTCCCCCTGCGAACAAAAATGTGCGAATTACAGCAATGGGCACGACCGCAACAAGCTCGAAACGCGCGTAAAAATTGTGTTTTGAGTATCAGACCATCACCAAGAGAAAATAAGGGCAGTTTACCTCATCATTTGTCCAATACCGTTCAACAAAACCAAAGGAGCTCGCCTGCTGGACGATACGCACAGCTCTGCAACTTCGTGTGAAAAACGTCCCCGTGCGCTCAACGCTTTTCGAAAGCGAAAAACAGGCGCGCGCGCCGCCCAAACACCAACGGTCGGCGGCAGGTCCCGCCCCCCACCGCGCACCCGGCCTTCCTGTTGGCGAAGCTGTCAGAGGGGATGGGCGCCGATTGGATGCCAGCGATGTCTGTCACCTTGCTGCGCCCGCCTGTTTGTCCCGGCCCCACTCCCTTCCCAACAACGACGCCTGCCATGGTGGTGGTCTCTGCTGGGTTTCTCAGACCTTTGGACGGCCTGTAGCCCATGATTGGGATTTAAATAGTCGCAACCAACTTGAGCTCGTCCCTTTGCCCCCCCAGTCAGCAAGACGTAACCAGCTGACTCTGAGCCAATCTCTTTTGGCTCTGGGTGTGTGGGTTCTCTCAGTGTCCTGAGAGGAGGCATCACAAAGAGTCTGAGGAGTTTCTGAGTGAGCTTTCCCCGGGATCGGTGTATCCCAAGCGATCAAATAAAAGAAAGCATGTGTCAGAGGAAGAGTGAAAAGGCCAGCGGTGCAAATTCCCAGCCAGCAGTTTACCCAAAACTCAACATCTTCTGGTATCTGGTCCTGTTTTCCGGGCTCAGATTGGCTTGATCAGCCCTTTCCAGCTTCTGCGGGAGTTCCTCAGGAGAGTGTCCAAGGTCCAACCCACGGTTGATACCTCCGTGACCCTTCTTCCATCATAAAATCAGAACCGGGGATGTTTGCTGATGACTGTCCAATGATTAGCGTCATTCACAGATGCTGAAGCAGCAAGACCGAGACAGTATCGACGATTGGGCTGAAAAATGGCAAGTCACGTTCACACCAGGCATGAGTGGCAATAATCAGGTTGAATGAGAGAAAATCTAGAGATCCTCACCATCTCTCCTTCACACTTAGTGGCATTAGCATCGCTAAATTCTCCTCCTTTTTCAATTCACACATTGAATGTGCACTTCGCTGGCCAAATAAACATTTATTGCCCATTCCTAATTGCCATTGAGAAGATGGTGGTAAGGCTGCCCTCTGGTACTGCTGCAGTCCTTTGTTCCTCACTACCCTGAGGGACTTGTACAGTGATGTTCTGGAGCTGAGGTGATTGATCTTCAACAACCACAACCATCCTCATTGTGCTAGCTATAACTCCAACCAGCAGAGAGGTATCTCCTCCTGATTCTCATTGACTCTAATTCTGCTTGGACTCCTCGATACACCATTCAATCAAATGCAGCCTTGATGTCTAGGGAAGTCACTCACTTCTGCTCTGTGTTGAACTCTTTTGTCCAAGTTAGAACCAAGAATGTTCTGATGTGAGGAGCCGCCTGGAGTGTAGAACACAGACTGAGCATCAGTCAGTGAGCAACCTATAAGCAACAGCCTGACAAATCCAGTGGCTTCAAAAGCAGGCCAGAGGCTAGGAAATCTTCGGCAAGTAATTCACCTGTCTCCCCCATTGCTTGTTCACAATTTACAAGTCACAAGTCAGGACTGTCATGAACTCATCTCCAAATGTCTAGATGAGTGCATTACCAGTAACATTCATCATCAAGTGTTACTTGATCGTCATTAAGATGGCAGCAGAGTAGGGTTCCTGAACTGGGGCTCATCCACTCTGACTGCTTTTCTTTTTACTTACCTCTTGTCTTGACTTCAAGTAGCATCGACAGCGACAAGGAACCCCAGCGCAGACTCAAGAGGGCCCAGGATGGACTTGAGCGAGCCCAGCGCGGACTCATGGTGCCAAGTGAGCCCAGTGGGGACCTCATGGCAGCAACAATTGAGTCGTTACTTACAGAATCTGGCATCAGAATCGGCGGTTGCTATATTTGAATAGGAAATGTTGGGGACGTAGATCCAGTGGCAAAGATGCTGTCTGACGAGTGGCAACTTCAACACTGGTTGGGTCGAGTGTAGACAGCAGCAAAGCAGTGGAGGAGGAAGAACGGCGCAAGTGTCGTTGATGATGAGCTGGCTCAGGACTGATGGACTCTGGTTAAGCTGTCATCTTTTTCTTATTGTTAAAACTATTCAAAATGGCACTGGATTGTAGCAACATTGGAAAAGATTTTGACTGTATTTTACTGTTCTCACTGTAAAATACAGGTGACAACAAAATCATTCATTCATTCATTCACAAGACAAGCTAGGGTAAAGCAGCCAGCTTAATCAGCGCTCCGTCATGACTTTCAACATTCACTCCCTCCAGCATCAGCACACAGTGACACCAGTGTGTGGCATGTAAAAGATACACTGCAACAACTCACCAAGGCACCTTCGAAAGCAACAGCACTCACAAAGATAATGAATTTCCAGGCTGCATATCCAAAAAGAGCTGAACATCGAGACAGTAAGTCATTTGTGTTGGGGATGGAGGGTCTCAGGGGTAGTGGTGCAGGTTGCAGGGAGTGGATGGTAGAAGGGAGTTGGAGACAAGGCTTATGAGTGTAGTTTACAGCAGCAAGTGACTGCTCCCCTTCAATGTCCCCTCTCAGAATGGCAAAATGGAGGAACTTTCCATCTCCCAAACCCAGCAGGCACACTGCCCCGTTTTCCCAGTCAGGAACCCCCTACATTTGTTGTTCGCCTGCTGCAGGTAAGCAGGTCAGTGGAGGTTGAATGCCTGAAGCCCTCAATCGAGAAGGACCTTCTCACCCAGAAATTATTTGCTGAGGTGGCAAAAAGTGACCCAATTATTCATTCTTCTCACCGCGTTCTATGACATCTCCAGGGAAGGGATATCTGCATCATTAATGACTATTCTTCACCATTTCCTGGTCAATTCCCTCTCTGTCAGCACCATAGGTGTACCTGCACCCCCCGAGTGCTGGAGTGATTCAAGAGGCAGCTCACCACCACTTTCCCTGGGGCAATTAGGAATGAACAATAAATACTGACCTAGCTAACAAGGTCCACATTCCACAAATGAAGAATTAAGAAACAAATTTCTGGGCAAAGGAGTGGATTTTTCACTGAAATATAGTCTTGATATTCTGGAGGTGCAGAAGACGAGAGACACACAAGTTAATACATTCCTAAGCCTGAATTGTACCAGTTGCAAAAATAATGTGCTGTCTGATAAAGGAGCTGTACTCAATGGTATAATCAGCAGAATTCATGTTCACTGAAGTGAAAGCCAAAGTTCATTCAATTACTTCTTTTTAATGTTGATTATTTTTAATCTTGTTTTGGAGTAAACATGTAAGAGAGAGATATGCCACGTCCAACTGAGACCTGAAGGAGAAAAATTAAGCAGTTTTGAGCAAACACCTGCAAGCCAAGTAGAATTTTCTCATCTCTACAGACATTTAGCTTTCAGATTGTTTCGTATGACCTGCCAAATATAGTTTGAGTCAGAAAAATATCACTTCTTGAATCTTTGACTGACTCACAGAACCTATTAAATAAAAGACTACATTGTGGAGTGTCTTTGCTTGTAACAAATTTAGTTTGAAGACTTGTCAGACGTAACACAACCATTTGATCCATTGTACTGTTGAGGGATTACATTCCAAAAGCTGTTCCTCAACGGAACACTGTGTTCAACTAAGGTTGAAACAGATTGCTGTTGGATCACTAAAAAGAAGACATTGTCCTAATCATGCAGAGTTATTGATTTACCCCCAGAACAGACAAACAGTGCTCTCAACCACAAACTGCTGGAGCACCAAAAGGATGGATTTCATTTTAACTGTTGTGAATAACATCAGAATTAGAATGGAAACTGTTGTACAATATTAAGATGTCATGATGCTGATGAGATAGATATCTAGTTGGTTTATTGAAAGATTATGGTGGCCACTGGTGTAGAATTGTGGTGATGAGAGAAATAAAAAACGGAATCATAATATGGCGTAAAATTATTAATATGTATTACAAGCCACTAGGGTAGCACATTGCAAATTGAGTCCCACTACTCCGTTCCCCAATTTACCTAACTTTCAAACCAAGGTTGACAGAAAGCATGAGCCAGGTTTCTGTACTGAACAAGGATTGTTATTCATTGCAAATGATTGGTGTAGAACATATATAAACTACCCCTTACACACTTATACAAATAAAATTTGGAAAATAGATTATTGGCAGAGATGGAAAACTGGAAAGTCAGTTCAGTGGTCTCAGCTTCCCAGTTCTGATGTTGAGATAATCCTTCTTCGGCTCGCCAGGTTGTTGATATTCATTTGTCCTCTCTGAATATTTCCGCTGGTTTGTAAATGGCAGAGTGGACAGTTCACTTGGACCATGTTTCAGATTTATTAATTCAAAAGTCACACTGCTGCAGGAAATTTTTTTTTCTGAGCTTAAACAGGATTTTTTTACTGCAGCGAACAAGCGGTTGTTGCTGGCGAGAACAACTGCAATACACTTATGTGTCTTTGTTTCTTTGTGCATCTGTATTTCTGACTTGTTTCCAGTTCCAACTGCTGAGTTAGCTGAGAAATAATCAGCTTCACTTGTAAACAAATTATTAGCTCCTGATCATTTGCACATTGCAGGAACCCACAGATACAGAAAGAGAGTTTACTATAGGTATCAAATTTGTTGCTGTGAAATTATGCAGCCATCCTGGTAAACCTGTTATCTTAAAAAAAATGTTCTTTATCATTTGTGGTCCATTGTATTAAAAGATGCAAAACTAAAAAGTCTACAGATTCACGTAGACCTTGGAGTCGACACAGCGGCTGGAGAAATTAGCGGGAATGTACCAACTGTACTCTGCATGTTTTTCATTCGAGCCCATGGATCATAGACTTTATGAAATTCATAACTATTCCCATACTATTTGTTAGTTTTGTAAAGTTGGGGATTGGGCTATCTTGTGGTCTGTCTGTTTTAGATCTTATTTGTGGAATACTGTCATTTCTCCTTAATTTTATTTCATGTTTACTTTTGCATGGTTTTAGCAAGACATAATTGTACAGACTATCACTATTTCAATTTGATTTTTCTTTTATTTTGGTTTGAAGTAAAGAATTGAACTTTGAACTTGGTTTAAAAGAGAAAAGAATAGACAGATTTTGGATGTTGGGAACTGGCCTGGAAAAATAATTTAACCGAATTACTGAATCTAAGTACAAAGTAGATGAATCAGCACCAATCCAGGGCTGGCAGATGGTTGTATGTTGAATTTTCAATCAAGGGAGAACCGGTTCTGATTGGATTTTGGCAGTGTGATTTTTGGAGACTTCTGGAGATGGTACTGCTTGGTTTTGTGCTCTCTCTAGTTTCACTCTCGTATAGCTTTAGTTATCAAATTGTTTCTTCAGTTATCAAATTGTTGAATGTTCTGACAAAAGAATCCCAGTCTGCGATAAAAAGTAAATTTCCAGTGCCCAGGACCCGTATGTGTGCAAGAAATGTCTCCAGCTGCAACTCCTGGAAGCCTGGATTTCAGATTTGGAGCGGCATCTGGGGACACTGTGGAGCATTTGCAAGGCGGAGAGCATCGTGGATAGCACATATAGAGCTGGTCACACCGCAGATTCAGTCTCCACAGGCAGGAAGGGAATGGATGACCATCAGGCAGAGCAGGAGGGCTAAGCAGGCAGTGCAGGAATCTCCTGTTGCTATTCTCCCGCAAAACAGATATACTGTTTTGGATACTGTTGAGGTGAATGTCCTCTCAGGTAAAGCACCAACAGCCAAATTCATGGCACCATGGTTGGCTCTGCTGCAGAGGGAGGGAGAAATAGGCATAGAAATGCTATTGTTATGGGGGATTCAATCGTAAGGGGAATAGATAGATGTTTCTGTGCTTGCAAACAAGAGTCCAGGATGGTATGTTGCCTCCCTGGTGCTAGGGTCTTGGATGTCTCGGAGCAGTTGCAGGAACATTCTGGAGAGGGAGGGCAAATAGCCAGTGGCCGTGGGTCACATTGGTTGTGATTGTACATGTGAAAAAGGGGTTGAGGTCCTGAAAGTATAATATAGAGAACGAGGAAGAAAGTTGAAATGTAGGACCTCAAAGGTAGATATCTCAGGATCACTACCAGTGCCACGAGCTAGTCAGAGTAGAAACAGCAGGATATATAGGATGAACACGTGGGAGAAAAGATGGTGTGATGCGGAGGATTTCAGATTAGTGGGGCATTGGGACCAGTTCTGGCAGAGGTGGGACAAACTGGATGGGTGACACTTAGGCAGGACCGGGACTGATATCCTTGAGGGGGAGTTACTGGTAGAGTGGTTGAGGAGGGTTTAAACTAGTGTGACGGGGAATGGGAACCAGAGGAGTAGGGGAGCAGATGCAGAAATTGAGGGAGAGACAGAAACCAGGGCAAACATTACTAAGAACAGGCAGGAAAAAGCTGTTGAAAGGAGCAGGGGAGGTGGTCTGAAATGCACATGTTTCAATGCAAGAAGTATAATTGACAAGGTAGGTGAGCTCAGAGCGTTGGTTAGTACTTGGAACTGCGACATTATTGCGATTACAGAGCCTTGACTGAAAGAGGGGTGGGACTAGCAGTTGAACATCCCAGGATTTAGATGTTTCAGATGTGGTAGAAAGGGAGGTAAAAGGAGTGGGAAGTTGCATTACTGGTAAAGGAGCATCTCACAGCTGGACTGAGGGAGGATACATCAGAGGACTCGTGCAATGAGGCAATGTGGGTGGAACTCAGAAACAGGAAAGGTGAAATCACAGTGTTGGGAGAATACTACAGGCCTCCCAACAGCCAGTGGGAATTAGAGGAGAGAACATGTAGACAGATTTTAGAAAGATGTTAAAACAGCAGGGTTGTTGTGGTGGGTGATTTTAACTTTCCCTGTATTGAGTGGGACTCACTTTGTGCTAGTGGCTTGGTTGGAGCAGAATTTTAAACCATTCAGGAGGGTTTCTTGACACAGTATATGATCAGTCCAACCAAGGAAGGGGTCACATCGGACCTGATTTGGGAAGTGATCCTGGCTAGGTGAGTGAAGTTTCAGCAGGGGAGCATTTCGAGACCAGTGTCCATAATACCATGAGTTTTAAGTTACTGATGGATAGGGATAACAGAGTCCTCAGGTGAAGGTGTTAAATTGTGGGAAGGCATACTGCAACAATATTAGGCAGGAACTGGAGAGTGTTGATTGGAGGCGGCTGTTTGAGGGTAAATCCACATTAGACATGTGGGTGTATTTCAAAAGCCAGTTGATAAGAGTTCAGGAGCGGTAAGTTCCTGCCAGAATGAAGGAATAGGTATGGCAAGTTACATGAACCTTGGATGACTTGGGATGTTATGACCTTGGTGAAAAAGTAAAAGAAAGTATACGTAAGGACTAGGAGGATGGAAACTGACAAACACCTTGAAGTATAGTAGGAAAGAACTTAAGTAAGGAATTAAAGGGGTGAAAAGGGGTCATGAAATGTCATTAGCAAACAAGATTAAGGAGAATCCCAAGGCTTTTTATACATATATAAAAAGCAAGAGGGTAGCCAAGGTAAGTATTGGCCCACTCGAGGATAAAAGAAGTAATGTATGTGTGGAGCCAGACGAGGTAGGTGAGGTCTTAAACAAATACTTTGATCGGTATTCACCAAAGAGAAGGAATTGGTGCAGGATGATCTCAGGGAAGGGAGTGTCGAATTTCTAAGCCAAGTTGCTATTAAAAAGGAAGAGGTTCTGTGCGTCTTAAAAATTATTAAGATAAAAATGTCCCCAGCTCCTGATGGGATCTATCCCGGAATATTGAGGGAGGTGAGAGAACAAATTGCTGGAGCATTGACAGACATCTTTGTATCCCCTTTGGCCACAGGTGAGATCCCAGAGGACTGGAGAATTGTTAATGTTGTTCCATTGTTTAATAAGGGTAACAGGGATAATCCAGGAAATTACAGCCTGTGACCCTCACGTCAGTGGTAAGGAAATTGTTGGAAAACATTCTCAGGGACAAGATATATAAACATTTAGAAACAAATGGACTAATTAGTGATAAACAGCATGGTTTCATGTGGGGGAGGTCGCGCCTCCCTAACTTGATCAAGTTTTTTGAGGAGGTGACAAAGATGATTGATGAGGGAAAAGTGGTGGATGTTGTGTACATGGACTTCAGTAAAGCCTTTGACAAGATCCCTCCTGGCAGACACTATAGAAGGTGAAGTCACATGGTATCAGGGATGAGCTGGAAAGATGGATCCAGAACTGGCTTAGTCATAGGAGACAGAGGGTCGCAGTGGAAGGATGTTTTTCAGAATGGTGGACTGTGACCCAGTGGTGTTCCGCAGTGATCAGTGCTGGGACCTCTGCTGTTCATGATCTACATAAATGGTTTGGAGGAAACTGTAGCTGGTCTAATTAGTAAGTTTGCAGACAATACAAATATTGGTGGAGTTGCAGATAGTGAGGAGGATTCTCAGAGGATACAGTAGGATATAGATCAGTTGGAGGCATGGACAGAAAAATGGCAGGTGGAGTTTAATCCAGACAAATGTGAGGTGATGCATTTTGGAAGGTCAAGTACAGATGGAAATTATACATTGAATGGCAGAACTCTTATGAGTGTTGATATGCAGAGAAATCTGGGTGTGCAGGTTCACAGATCACTAAAGGTGGCAGCTCAGGTAGATAAGGCAGTAAGAAAGGCCTATGGCGTGCTTGCCTTCATTGGAAGGGGCATTGAGTTTCAGAATAAACAAGTTATGCTGCAGGTTTGTAGAACTTTAGTTAGGCCACATTTGGA
Organism: Rhincodon typus; assembly: GCF_021869965.1. Classification (NCBI taxonomy): domain Eukaryota; kingdom Metazoa; phylum Chordata; class Chondrichthyes; order Orectolobiformes; family Rhincodontidae; genus Rhincodon; species Rhincodon typus. The sequence goes on along the minus strand of NC_063371.1, from coordinate 12,554,234 downwards.
ATATTGCATATAGTTCTGCTCATCATACTGCTAGAAGGATGTGGATGCTTTGGAGAGCATACAGAAAATAGAATACAGGATGTTGCCTGCTATGGGGGATATTAGCTATCAAGAAAGGTTAGATAGACTTGGTTTGTTTTCACTGGAACGCAGGAGGTTGAGGGGCGACCTGGTAGAAGTTTATAAGATTGTGAATGGCATGGATAGAGTCAAAAGTATGAGGCTGGAGGGGTTAATTACTAGGGGACAAAAGGGTGCAAGGGAGAAAATTTGAAAGAGATGTGCGAGGCATGTTTTTCACACAAAGCGTGGTGAGTGCCTGGAACACACTGCTAGAGGAGGTAGTGGAAGTAGACACAGTGGAACCATTCAAGAAGCAACTGGACAAATACATGAATAGGAAAGGAATAGAAGGATAGAGATACCGTAAGTGAAGGCAGTTTTAATATGGAAAGACAAAATGTGTAGGTGCAGGCTTGGAAGGCCAAATGGCCTGATGTGTGCTTTATTGTTCTTTGTTCTTCTTGTAAATATTTACCGAAGTCTGCTGAAACTGCATTCACCAGTGACTTCTGAATTCAAGCAAGATAACAGTTCTACTTACTGTTTATTTATTCATTTGTGGGATTTGGGCGTCACTGGCTGGCATTTATTGCCCATCCCTAGTTGCCCTGGAGAATGTGGTGGTGAGCTGCTTTCTTGAACCGCTGAAATCCATCCACAGGAGGTTGACCCACAATGCCATTAGGGAGGGAATTCCAGGATTTTGCTAACAAACAGCCTATCATCCAAGGGTTTCATGAAGACCTGGCATAATTCATTGAAAACTGTTTATTGACCTGACAAATTACAGTTTTTTTTAATTATTAACTGCGTCTATCTGTTTATAAGTGGGGGGTATGATCAAAAAAGATTAAGCTTTATATTGTGGATGTCAATTAGATTACCTTGATTAATAATTAACGAATTATTAATTTTTAGTTGAGTTATAATCGTGTCCAAACACTATTATTTGTTAAGTCTGATTCGGAACAGTTAGACAGTTTGGAAGGTCATTGAATGGTTTAATTTCACTGTGTTGCAAGTCCAGTTATATTGAGGCTGATTTGGTTTGGCCTGCTATCTCTATGTCATAAAATGCTGGGTGGAAATCAAGAGTTTTTGAGCAAGACAGACCTTTTCCACATTCAGCGAGGGAGTGCACATTCAGTTGTTGATTGTGTCAGACTTGCTTCGATCAGACTTACCCTGGACCAGTTTCAGTATTCATTTCTAAATGCTTTTCATTTTGTTCATAAGCTCTTTAAAAAGTCCAACATTCTAAACTAGCAATGCATATTTAACAATTGATCCATTCAACTCAGTAAATAGGCCCATTTGTGATAAGTTGTGATGCTGGAGAAGTCGTACTATTTGAACCTTTCCATTCGCTCCCTTAAACATATCGCATACTTGGCAATTCCGTAAGAGATCACTTTGAATGATACTTTCAACAGGTTTGCTGTGTAAGCTTAGCATCATATCAGTTGACTGGGGAGAGCAGCAGTGGCTGGGGGAAGATCATGAAACTTGTCCACAAAATTCCACAACAGTTCAGTCTCATTGGATAAGCTGTTACCCATTCACTTAACCGCTTGAACACTGTGTTGATTCCAAGAAACATGAATAGTTTACTAACCGATTGCACATCAATGGACGTGTCGAATACTTCAATAATTCCTGTCATAAAAGTGTCCAAAAATGTCATATGTTAATGTGATTAGGGAAATAATTCCTAGAACACTGAAAAATGATACAGTCTTGTCCCAATACAAATGTACTCATTCCATTGGAGGTGTGTGCTAAAAGCAGAAGAGTTGATTCATTTTTCAAAAATCTTTGTTTTCAGTGTTTCCAGTGACAAGGCTCGTCTGCACCTTCAGGCAGTATGGCATCTTCCGATCAGAGTCTCCATGTGATAGTAGAGCTAAAAGAGCTGTAGACCAGGCTTGTATTCTCTAGAATATGCAAAGTTGAAGGGCATTCAATTTGTGATATTAAGGGAATTAAAACATTTGAGAAGGTAGATTGGGTGAGAGTATTCCCTCCAGAAGGGATTCCACAACAAGGGACTGTAACCTCAAAATTACAGCAAAGTATTTGGGGTCAAATCAGGAAACGCTTGTTCACACAAAGGGTAGTGGAAATCTGGAACTCTCTTCCACAAGTTGTGAGATGTTGATTGTAAATTTCAAAACAACGATTGCAAGATTTATGTATTCAAGGGTATGGAAGTAAGCAAGGCAGGTAAATGGAGTTCTGGTATAGATCATCCATGATCTCATTGAATGGTTGGACAGGGCTCAGGATTTTATTATAGAATCATCATTATTGGATACCACAATGTCAATGTCTCTCAGTAACTGAACTAACAACAGGGAATGATTGAAATAAATAAAGTCAAAAGGAAAAGAAAGCAACAGCAGGATTTCAAAAATAGAATTCTGATACAAAAGATTTATATTTTTGTTTTGTCTCAAATAAAATGAATTATTTAATATTGTCTCTTTTGCCTTCATTTCTGAATTACATAGTGAGAATGTTTCATCAAGTATTGGCTGAAAAATACTTCCATGAGAAGTGCTCCAGAAATGTCTTCTGACTTCTTTGCCTTTATTCACCAACGGGCTGTATGAAAATTAGCTAAATATGGAAATGGGAAATAGATCATATTTAGTTCACTAAAGGTGTTTCAAAATATATTTTGACAAGTTCATATTCTGTAACACAAAAGCATTTATCAATTGATAAGCTAGAATTGCATTACTTTTTTCCCCGAACACCTTTGCACCAAACTATTTTGAGGATCTTTTTCCACTTGCCATCTCTTTGCATAAGAAAGCAAGATTTTGCGTTTATACAATACATTCCACAACCTCAGGACATCCAGAAGCACCTGAGACCCAAAGAATACCTTTTCAAGCACAGTCATTGTGATAATGTAGAATACATAACAGGCAATTTGCATACTTCACCCCTGACGAAGGAGCAGTGCTGCAAAAGTTTGTGATTTCAAATAAACCTGTTGGACTGTAACCTGATGTTGTGTGACTTCTGACAGTGAGCAGTAGGAATGAGCAAATCATTTTTTTTTCAAACAATGTCAATTGAAGAATAAATATTTGCTTCAACACAAGCGAGAACTCTTGTTCTTGTTTAGAAGGTATTTGACAAGATGCTGCATAAAAGACTGATCCAGAAGGTTAGATCTCAGGGTGTTAAGGGTGGAGTATTGGCTTTGATGAGGATTGGCTGAGTGACAGGATAAATGGGTCTTTCACTGGACGGCAAACTGCAAGTGCTGGGGTGCCGTAAGTTTCAGTTCTCAGACTTCAAATATTTTCAATCTATATCAACGATCTGCAATCAGAGACAGAGTGTAACATAGCAAAGTTCACAGATGACAATAAAATAGATGAGAAAGCAGGTACTGGTGATGAGATAAAGAATTTACGTGTGCATATTGATCGGCTAGGAGAATGGATCAGAATCTGACGGATGGACTTTAATGTGGATAAGTGCAAGGTTGCCAACTTTGGCTGGAAAATTAAAAGGGCAGGTTATTATTTAAATGGGAAGCAGATTCAAAGTGCATCAGAGCAGAGGGATCTGAGCATCTTGGTGCATGAATCGCAGAAAGCGGGTATGCAGGTGCAGAATATAATAAGAAAGGCAGATGAAATCCTCGCATTTATTTCAAAAGGACTATATTATAAAAGTAAAGAAGTGCTTTTACAATTATATAAGGCGTTGGTGAGACTACACCTGGAATATTAGTCTCCTTGAGGAAGGTTGCGGTGGCACTGGAGGCAGTTTAGAGAACGTTCATGAGGTTGTTTCCAGGGATGAAAGGGCTGTCGTATGAGGAGCAGCTGAATAGCTTGGGCTTGTACTTACTGGAGTTCAGAAGAATGAGGGGGGGATCTGATTGAGGTTAATAAAATGTTGAAGGGAATTGATGAGGTGGGCGTTGAACAGATGTTCCCCTTTGTAGGAAAATTTTGAACAAGAGGTCAGATATATCGGGTGAAAGGAGGTAGGTTCAAACCTCAGATGAGGAGAAACTACTTCTCTCAGAGGGTTGTGAATCTCTGGAACTCACGACCAAAGAGTGAAGTGGAAGCAGAATCTGTGAACAGGTTCAAGAAAGAAACAGGTATGTTTCTGATGAAAAGTGGGTTAAAGGGCTATGGGGAGCAGACAGAAAAGTGGAGTTGAGATCAGATAACATCAGCCATGATCATGTTAAATGTGAATGAGCTTGAAGGGCTGAATCGCCTACTCCTGCTCCATGTTCCTACGTTCCTAAAATAGCACCACAGGATCTTATATACATCTCAGAAGACAAACAAGCCATCAGTTTTCAATTTCAAGAAAAAAATGTGAAAGATTTCACAAAAGACAATAACTCTGACAGTGCAGCACTCTGTCAGGCTGTACTGAGATTTATTTTGCTCAATTCAGTCTCTCAAATGAGACTTGAATCCTTAAGCTTCTGACTGAAAGGTCAGAATACTACCACTGAGCCCTTGCTGACATGAATTAGCTGTCTTCAGTCTCTCTTTAGTCACCTAACTCAGACAACTTTTCAACAGACCTCTGTCTTACTCTTTTTCAGAACTTAACATGACAGTGGTTCCTCCGATTTGCTTGAGCTCTCAACACAGCAGCAGCCTGTGGTCCAAATCATGTCAACACAAATCATGTCTACACAACAGTGACCCAAACAGGTAAGTGGTATGATTGGAATTTACAGTTCTTCTCATTTCCAGCGCTGACCTGTGCTCAAGAACCAAGTACAAAGATTGTTACTTCAATCACATGACTTTAAGTGCCCTATAATGCAATAAATAGTACTTCCCTAGTTTTAATCAGAATAATGTTCTTTCCAAAAATATGTAAAATTAATATTTCAATAAATTAAAAGAAACATGAAAATAGTTTTCCCGAATAGACACCAAAAATATGATTCTTACAATCAACAACATGAATTAAACGTTGCGGGTATCAGCAATAAATATACCAGATTTAATGTTATCAAATATTTGTGAAGGTCAAATCAACACAGAGTCAGCAATATTCAAGTCTGTTTCAAACTAGCGCAGTGATTGGAGTCCTGAAGGTGTTGGAAAGTTAATGTACAAACAATCCAATATCGTAGTTCCCACAGTCAAGTGATTTGGGTGCTCTTTGTCCAAATGTTGTTTTGGTTTATTTTCTTCAATGGAATGCAAATAAGAGGTTTGAAACAATTGTTTCTTCTTTTTTATCCTTGTAAATGAAAGGAACTTTCTCACACCAAAGATAACTTGTTGATCCAGGTCTCAAGAAGCTGCTTTGAGCTAAACAGCTGCTCCTGCTTTTGGATTTTATTGTTGTGGCTTTAAATGTACTTGCCTTCATCTCCTTTCCCTTGTTGTACATTGCCTGAGATTACTACTGGGTCAAATGAACAGGTAGGTGCAGATATTTTTGATCAGCATATGGACATATGTTGGTGGCGGCAGAGAGGATTGCATTGCGGAGGGGAGCAGCTGGAGTGAGACTGCGCTGAGGCAGCAACCTGGCCTGGTGCTGGAGCCAGGGACTCCTGGTTGTGATTGGCCGGGAGCTGGGGTCTCCTGGGTTGTCAGCAAGGCAATGACGACAGTGCAGCCGGGGCCTCCTGGTCAGGGGGCTAGTATGGGTCCAGCATGGGAACTGGCATTACATCAGTAGCCCGTTAGCGGGATGGGCCCAGCAATGAAGAAATAGTGCCTGAAGAATGGTGACTCCCACGTTAATGGGTACGGAACAGATGTCATTGGTCGGCCAGCTAAGGGCTTGGGACTGATGATGGAGGTGTCAGAGCAAAGATGGACTTCCTTTCACCTTTGTCTTTTTATTATCTTCATTCTTGAAGTATTTGAATGGCACTGGATTGTGGTGACAGTTGAAGCTTTTCACTATATTTTACCATGTTGTTCATTGAAGAGTACAAGTTACAATAAATCATAAATAAATCATCATTCATATATTTGATCAACATGTTCAAATGTTTTATGACATGAAACCCCAGACACTCTGGCTCAAAGGTACAGAGGTGAACACTGTGCCCCAACAACCCATTAAATTTGAAGTCCACCAGCAGCCTCAGTGGGATTCGAATCACCAAAACGTTAGTTTGGGCCTCTGGATTATTAATTCAGTGATATTGCCATCCCAACACTATCTTCTGTAACAGATGTGTACAATATGAGGTTTGTCTTCTCCAGCTAGAAGTTTAAGAAACAGAATGTTGTGCATTACTACCTTTTCAGAGTTACTGCAGAACTTGAAATAGCTGTGACCTGTCCAGCAGCCTGAAAGAAAGCAGCAGTTTAATGTCGACCACACAGAAAACTGCACTCCCATCAGATACAAAACAATTCGACTCAAAGAATACCAAAAAGAAATGCAGTGGAAGAAACAAAACTGATGGTTTGCAACTGAAGTTAGTGGAGCAATTCTCAGGAAGCATCCAGTGCAAAAGCACAGGTTGGTGAGGAAACAATCCCAAGTTTCCGTAGAGTCTCCAAGAAACTGCAATGAGCACCAGAGCGGTATGGTAGCTCAATGGTTTGTACTGCTGCCTCTTAAGACCAGGAACCCAGGTTCAATTCCACCCTTGAGCAACTGTCTGTGTGGAGTTTGCACATTCTTCCCATGTCTGTGCGGGTTTCCTCCGGGTGCTCAGGTTTCCTTCCACAGTCCAAAGATGTGCATGTTAGTTGGATTGGCTGTGCTAAATTGCCTATCGTGGCCAAGGATGTGTAGATGAGGTGAATTCACCATGGGAAATGCAGGGTAACAGAGATTGGGTGGAACGCTCTTCAGAGTGTTAGTGTGGACTCAATGGGCTGAAAGGCCTGCTTTGATATTGTAGGGATTCTCCTCACCCAGGAGAAAAATAGGGTCATCAATAAACATCTCTGTATTTTTGCCGTACATTTATTTGTTTTAAGTATATTGCAAAAGGTTTTATTCAAAGGCTGCTCAATGAGTCAGGGTGATTGAGGTGGAAGAATATGTGATGAAGAATATGTCCAAATGAAGTTGGTAACCCTAAAAACAGGTTTAAACACTGCCAACCTCATCCATGCTGCATCAAGATCTGTTCAGTAAATGTCAATCTGTCTCATTCAGGGGTTAGGGATAATTGAAGAGATCGATCCTTGACTGTTCCACCATATCTTCCACATGTGGTATTGATAGGCTGCTTGAAGGCACAGTGAAGTACCTGGCCTGGTGTGGAACAGGTGAGCATCTATGTGACAAAGAATGGAAGAAAGGACGCACTCCTTCAGTCAAGGACAACATGCTTTTAATAAGGAAAGATTCATCCTTGCCTGTAGCTCAAATTGCTTTCAAAAACTATTTGTAATTTACAAATATATAGAAACATACAAACTGAGATAATGAAATTTTGAATGTTGGTTTATTTGAGTACATGACTGCAGTGATTCTGTTACCTGACCATAAAGTGTTCTCCAATTTTCTTTTTCTTTTTCTTTATTCCTTTAAGGAATGTGGGCATTGCTGGCAAGGAGAGCTGTTTTTGCCACTGCATTATCATTCTTGAGCTGAATGGCTTTAAGGTCATGTGAAATAGTAGTTATGAGTCACCCAAAAGAACTCCAATTTCTCATGTCTTTACTCATCTCTTCCTTACCTCCTGGCAAGGGAGTTAACCTAGTATCCTGGCTGATATTTATTCTTTGATCAACGTCTCAAAAAACAGATGATCTACTCATGATCACAAGGCTGTTTGGAGTTTTCTATTTGCAATTTGGTTGTCACATTCCATGCACCTCAACAGTGGCTACCTTTCATAAGTACTGCAGTGACTTTGGGATATCTGGAAGTCACGAAAATCTTCTTTTCTTGCTTTATCAGCTTAGTGGATGTCATCTGCATCATATTCATGCTCTAGACATCCTTCCCAGAGGAGGTTAACCTGAGCTGTACATTATTCTAATTGTTGCTGAATCAATGTTTGGACAAATTCAGCATTTCCACCCATTTTTGTGCTCCTACTTGCTAACTGATTTTGTAAACATAAACTAGAATTGGTTTCCAGAAAGAATGTTTGTGTTCAGCAGAGGTATTTCTGTTTGATTTTAAAAAGTACTCTTTTATTGTTCATTGTGAGCATTGCCAGCAAGTACAGCATTTCTTGACCATTCCTTTAACCTTTGAGAAACCCTTAAAGCTTCTGTTCTGAATAGAATAAAATGAAAAAGGCGGAAGAGCTTTGATCATTCAGAGCTATCATGCAATCTCTAAGGTTCGTCAAGGAATACTGGAATAGGAGTAGGCCATTCAGCCCCTCAAACCCATTCTACCATACATTAAGATCATGACTGATCTGTGGCCCCACTCCATTTTAACAAAAAAAATCTTTCTCAGATTTTAAATTAACAAGAAGCAGGACTGTAATTCTTTGAAGCTAATTGAAAATCTCCACTGGCAAAGCCTTAGGAGGACATGATGACAAAATGCACCACTAGCACCCAGAAGAACAACAGCAGTAAGTACATGGAAACACTACCACCTGCAAGTTCCCCTCCAAGATACATACTGTCCTGACTTGGAACTACACTGATGTTCCTTCACTGTCACTGAATTATAATCGTGGAATTTCATTCCGAACAGTGCTGTGGGTGTTCCTACACCCAAGGACTGTGGTGGTTTAAGGAGACAGCTCACCCGAGACAATTAGGAATAGGCAACAGATGCTGGTCCAGCCAGAAATGGCCCTATCCTGTGAATAAACAAAGAAAAAATGTTTCTTCTGAACACAGCAGACTCTTTTCTCAGTCTGGGTGGTGACACAACAGATTACAATTATAGTAATCCAGTTGATGTTGCCTGCAGTGGACCAGGGTATGGTGCGTTGCTTGCCTTTCTGCCTGATCAGTCAAGTAAATAGTGCATGGAGAAACTGAATGTGCACTAAAGGGTTTTAGAAATAATCCAATCTTCATAGATGTAATTTTCATTGGGACCCATTGAATGTGAGATTACCCCTCCTTTTTGATATTCAAAACCCAGGTCCTGTAATCCTTAAAATTCTTTATTTTTAAAATGTGAAATTTAACACTGTCTACAGTAGAGAATTCTGATACAAAAAGTGAGCAATAGGTAGGATTACTGTCATGAAATAATATAATCTGGTAAATTGAAAGGAATTCGCTGTTTTAAAGAAAATTGCTGATAAACTGTGATCTTCCTATGGCTTTGTTAAAAAGGTTGCCATTATTGTTGGAACAGAGATTATACCAAATTTCCCTTGATTCTAAACCAAAAATTGTATTCAGGCTAATTCTTCCCTCATATTCAACAATGTGCCACTCATCTGGGTTTATCTCAAGAGCCAAACCTCAAATTATGGTTGTGTTCAGCAACTGGTGTGCTTTAAGAGTGCCTTTGTGAATATGTTTTTATTCCAGAATGTTGTTTATTAACTGCCTATATTTAGACAGAAATTGCTTTTCTAAGTGCGTGAACTCTAAATTGCCATATCTGTGTTGAGTGGAATTTGCATTCTGACAATACAGTGAAAGATGACTGAGCTGCTTTCACATATTTTAAAGAGTACCCTTTCACTTGCACTCCCATCTGATGCATTGTTTTCTGAATTCATTTTCTGGCAGAATGCTGAACCAATTTATATAAGTTATTGTGTTGTAAAATATATTTCTGAACTCAAGTCAGATTTGATATTGTCGATAGGTGTGGAGCTGAAAAAGCACAGCAGGTCAGACAGCATCCAAGGAGCACTAAGTTAATGTTTCAGGTCGAAACCCTTCATTCTCCTCAGTGTCAGATTTGATATTCTTTTACACTGATTCACCTAGATTCACATGACAAGGAATGAATATTAAGTTCAATACATGGCTCCAAGATAAGGCTCAGAGGGTTTTACGTGGTGTGTTATTAAACCAGACAAATCAGAAAGATATTGTGTTCAACCTCTCATCTTTTTTTTGGTGAGCTGTAATGCATCTTCAAAACTTATGGGCTTAGAAGTATGAAAAAAAAAGCAAGGCTCAAGGATTCATTATTAGGAATCTTGCTGAATGGCGTACGTATGATCAACAGGTAAAGTCAGGATTGAGGTACATTGTGAGTTCTGAAAGGTGAACTATCCAAGTGACATTCTTTGGACCCAAAATTCCATTGTGTTTACAGCAATTTTCCAGCTTTACATGAGGGCAACGCCATTTTTCTGGTCAACAAAATGGAGCATGAGTCCTTTCAACAATCCACCTGCTGAGTCCTTTGCGTTTCATGTCAGCAAAATTAAAGACAGCTAGTGGTGATACAGTTTTTAGCTCTCTGTATCAGCATTTGCAATCATGAGTGGGTAAGTTAGAGTGTGAAATATAGGCACAAAAATTGCAGCAGTGTAGCTTTTGAAGGGTTTCCCTAATAGTTCAATTGCTCAAAACTATAAAGTTGCCGAAATGGCAAGCTAATAATAATGCAACAAGGGCAGCAGGGTATCTAGGTTAATTATGACACAAATAATGTAGCTCCTTCACCAAGGTTCAAGCAGTGAATCTTCCCAGCCACTGTATTAGTGAGAGAGTTGGGAAAAATGCCTGACATGGCCATTGAGGAGCTTCTTGACATGAAGAACAAAAGGCGTGACATGAAGAACAAAACAAGTGTTGAACAGCAAAATGAGATTCCTGCCATTGAGCAATGAGAGGCCTAATTTCATGCATTAGAAGAAAGTAACTTGTTTATTATAACATCAACTCCCCTTATTGATGTGCAGTTTCTCATTCTCTGGTAGGAAACCAGATGGTTCAGGTACGAGGAAAACATAGCCAACTTGCTGCACAATTTCATCAATAAAGCAATAAATTGATCATTTTTAAAAAATGAAAAATTAACAAAAATGATAATTATAAAATGCCAAGCAGCAGAACTAACCATTCAAACCTTGTTTGCCTTTTCATTTAAGAAGCAGAGTGTGAGAGAGAGAAAGAGAGAGACAAAGTAGGGTAACATTCTGAGGAAGGGTCACCTGATCCAAAACATGAACTCTGGTTTCTCTCCACAGATGCTGCCAGACCTGCTGAGATTTTCCAGCAATTTCTCTTTCTGTAACATTGTGCTTACCAGTCCAAGGGAAGGACCAAGGCCAAAATAAGAACCTAATGTTCACCTCAGTTCACCTCAGACTCTGATCTAGCTTCAACAAAATTCATACAAAAGTGGGTGTTAAAAACAAGGTTGACTTCAGAATGAATTTTCTTTCTCTCCTGATCTCGTGCGTGAATAAGCTTTTTGCGAGGGAGGAAGAAGAAGAGAGGGAAAGTGTGTGTATATGTCTGTACCAAACAGCAAATGTGTATCTGCCTGCCTCACTCGCTGGGTTCTTTTATTTTCTCTCACTCTCTCATTCTCTCTCACACTTTCTCACTCCCCAGAGATTCTTTAACAATTTGAGCTTGTTATAATGTGTGTTACAAAATTTTAAATATGTTCGGTTTGCTCATTGGTGTCATACCTCATGCAGTTAAATGCACTGAGTCATATTTAACATCCACTATTTCTTCCAGTGTGCTTTACCAGTTCCATTGGAGGTACCTCTTTATCCATCTTATTGAGCATACCATTAGTGAAAACACATTTAACAATTTTGACAAATTTACAGTTTTGGGGAAGGTAGTGGCTATGTGATAATGTCAATAAACTCGTAATCCAAAGTCCCAGGCTAATGTTTCAAATTCCACGATGGCAGATAGCGACATTTCAATTCATTAAAAATCTGGAATTAAACAGCAGCCATATCACCACGAATGATTGTCATAAATGCCCATCTAGTTCACTAATGTCATTTAGGGAAGGAAATCTGCTGTCTTTGCCCAGTTTGGCCTACATATGACTCCAACCTCACAGTAACGTTGTTGACTTTTAACTGCCCTCTAGGTAATTAAGGATGGGCAATAAATGCTGACCGCAGTTAATGATGCCCACAAACCCTTATTGATTTTTTTTTAAGAAAGGATAAATTTTAAATGAATGCCCCATGTGCTTTTTCTGTGGTAAATTCACTGGCAAGAGATCACTGGTTCACTTTAAGAGCATCAGGATTACTGATGTGGTACAAGAAATGTTTATTTATTGATTAACTAATGGAGATTAGTATCACTAAGAAGGGGTTCAGCATGGCTGTGAAGATAGTAAGAAGGAGTTTGGGCTAGCAATAGTACAGCAAGATCACACCATCAAACAGGAAGAGGTCAGAGAGCAGCTTCTCAGATAGAAGCAAGTTATGCGACTCTTTGTCTTACCTTTTCCAATACCCAGATCTGAAGTAAAGAAAGCTCCAACAGAACAGTCCCAACATGGGTCCAAGTCCCACCACCAGATAAGTAAGTACAAAGGGACTGGGGAATCTTGTGCATCCTACTCAGCCAACGATTGCTGTTGTTCATAACAATAATGACCATTGGCCAGTTAGCCTGCCAATCAAGAAGAAATGCACACCAGATTCGTTGCTTTGGTTACTGACCATCCTGATTGCCAAATGACCTGACCAGTGAGCCTGGACTACGCCAAGAGAATCGGCCCTGATCATTGATACAGTCTGCAAATCCCTTTTTCTGGCTCTGCCTCCAAGTAACTTTTCTTCCCATGTATAACTGGACATTCACTATGTTTCATTTTCTGTAGAATAATCTGGACCAGTAAAATTTGCCTGATCTGCCCACCTTTGCCTGGCCTGCCATGCACAAAGCTCAGTTGCAGCATTCCAACAGTAGTGAAGTTGCAAGAACAGTGTGAACCCCTGACACCTTTTTGTTTCAATTTAGCTACAACTCTTAGAAGAGGGTAAAACCATCTCACTGCTGAGGTGGTTAAAATCCCATTAGATTTGATATGTTTTAAAAAGATTTTAATTCATAAAGGAATTGCACAGACTTTTACAGTAAAAAAAACTAAAAGCAACATTGATGAGGCACAAGGCAACCAGTGTATGAAACTGCAGAAATATATTCCCCGATAGTGCAGTTTATTTTACTGCCTGTGCATAAAATTGCAGACTCTACAAGAGCAGTTCAGCATTACTGTCTGCTTCCAACTGGTTTGCTTCTCCTCATTTTTCTGAGATATAATATTGAGTGACCATGAAAAGGCATTCCTCTCAGTTTCCACAGAAGTCCCAAACCAATGATTAATGCTAAGTCCTATCTGTCAAACTATGAACTCTTTCTTCTGAACCCATGCCCTGCCGCACAAGGATGAATCTTCTTGTCATCACCTTAGTGAACCTCTATGACCAGACACTGTCTTTCCTCCTGCATTCTTCCTGGTAATCCATAAAATGGACACATTCTCCTCTCAGCTGGCCAGATCAGCTATAGTCTTTCGTCTCTGTGACATCTTGCCACCCTTCTCTCTCTTTTGGTCTAAAATCTCAGAGACCTAAGGTGTGTCCGCAGTCAGCCATAGCTGTTCATGCCTTTGATTCAAATGTGAACAGGTTTCACCTGTCTCTTACTAATTCCTTACCTAGGCCCTTTTTGATTTGATTTGATTTTTTGATTTGGCCACCTGTACCAAAGTACACTGAAAAGCTTTGTTTTGCGAGCAATACAGGAAGATCACAGCAAACAAGGACATACAGATTATAGGGTGCTTAGCCAGAGCAAGGCATACAGATTACAACTGCACAAGAGGTGCACAAAGCAAGATCAATATTAGCAAGATCAACATTAGTTGAAGTTAGAGAGGTCCACTCATCAGCCTAATAACAGCAGGGAAGAAGCTGTTCTTGAACCTGTTGGTGCGTGTGTTCAAACTTTTCTGTACTTTCTGCCTGATGGAAGAGGTTGTAGGAGAGCATCACCGAGGTGGGTCAGGTCTTTGATGATTTTGGCAGCCGTTCCGCAGCAATGAGAAGTATAAATGGAGTCCGTAGATGGGAGGTTGGCTTCCGTGATGGCCTGGGCTATGCACACAACCTTGTGTAGTTTCTTATGGTCCTGGGAAGAGCAGTGCAGTACCAGCATGTTATATACCCAGACACTGTGCTTTCTATAAAAAAAAACCAAAAGAACTGCAGATGCTGTAAATCAGGAACAAAAACAAAGTTGCTGGAAAAGCTCAGCAGGTCTGGCAGCATCTGTGAATGAGAAAACAGAGTTAACGTTTCGGGTCCAGTGACCCTTCCTCAGACTGTGCTTTCTATGGTGCATCTGTAAACTTTGGTGTGTCCTTATGAACATGCCGAATTTCCTGAGCCACCTGAGGAAGAAGAGACATTGTTATGCCTTTTTGACCATCATATCTACATGGCAAGTCCAAAACAGATTGTCAGTTATCATCATTCCTCGGAAATTGACACTCTTGACCCGTTCCACCTCAGCTCCGTTGATGTAGATGGAGGTGTGTCAATCTCCTTTCTTCCTGGCCCTATGGTAGTGAAGCTACCTAGTTTGGTGCTGGGCAGAACTTATCACAGATCACCTGACTGTCTTCATCATTTCATTTTACCTAAAATAAAAGAGACAGTTTAAAATATAATCCTACAAAGTAATTGTAGTAAATAGTAATTGGTGGAAAAGACAAGAAAATTGTTTGAGATTTGGGCTCCAGTTCTGAGACTGCTTCTAAACAACTGAAGTACGAGTTCAATTACTAAAAATATATTTGCATGGTTGAAAACAAAATTCTGGGTTGTCAGGGCAACACAGGGGGAGCTGCACACAGCATCTGTCTTTGGTACACTGCACTTCAAAGTACTTAATTCACAGCCCAAAGTGGAGAATGATCCGTTCTTTTGCAGTCTTGAAAATTGAGGAATAATAACTTCTGCTGGTCATGACGCTAGTTTGAAACATTTCCCGCCAACAAGTATGTTTTGCTTAACCTTCGTTTCTGAGGACTGCAGCAGCATTTCTAACATTTATGAGCTTGTTCCAGGAATGCGGATCCATTAAGAAATGGCATTCTGCCAACTGCATTAAATCTCAAAATGCATTGGTCTCTGTGGACATTGTAGAAAGGACAAATGATGCTTAATCATAGCTCTATCAACCCTGTAAAAATCCAATTGGTCCATTCCAAATAATCAAGACATGAGGAAAAAAGACCAGGAGCACTTCCAAAATGTACATTCTCAACATTTTGGTGAGGGAAAGCAACAAAAGGCTTCACTGCAGTGTGTGTTTGTGTATTTGTGAGTGTGTGTGTGTGTGTGTTTGTGTGTGCGTGTGTGTGTGTGTGTGTTTGTATGTTGGTAAAGAGAGTTAGCATGCTTTCTACTTTTCTGTTTATTTTTAATTTTCAACCTGGTTACTGGTGAGCAGTAATGTGGTAAAGGGAGTCAAATGTTTGTCTCACCCCTTCAGTGTATAGTGGCAAGTCATTGGTGAAAGCTCCTTGTGTTGACAGATGGGAACCTTTTGCCTCACTGCCCAAGTTTCAGAGGACTTCCCAGAAGGTTTGTTGTCCAGGTATGCACCCTGACATGCATGAACCAACCTTCCAGCTTTGGGCAAATTGTTCCATTCCTTTTTTTTTAGTGGGGGAGTTACAGGCTAAAGGAGTGAACACTGACAAAAAGTCTGGAGTGGACCCCAAAGAAAGAGTGATGTCTAAATATATCCTCCCAGCAGCCCCTGCAAGCCCCAGTGCCAAATGTGGTACACAGCATTCTGTTGGACTCAAACATGGGATGTCAAGAGGAGATCCTGATGTGGCAGCCCAGGCCTGCACACTGGAGAGGACAGTCCAGTTCACAGAATATGGCACAGCAGCAATGAGTGAGAAGCCCAAATGGATTCGGTTTCGAAAAAGCATGTTGAGGGTTAGGTCTCATGGTGGGCAAGACTGTCATGACCCACTGGGTGCTGATCCATGACAGGACATCTGCTTTAATGAAATTCAAATAGATGGAATCCATCATACAAGGAAAACAAATCTTAGAAAAGGATACAATGCCAATTCTTTGATTGGCAAGCTGGAATATCAGAACAACACACACAGGACAAGTTGCAGCTGGCAGATAGCGCATGGGTGACAGCTGTGATTGACATGAGTCTTCATAGACTATGACACAGCATCTCTACAGGAATCAAGCTCACCAAAAGCAGATCATAAACAGAAACCAGTCAAGTTTAACTGTGACCAAAAGCTTAAGAAGCTAAAGCCTTCTTCCCAAGCAAAATATACCATAAGGTGTCCTAGGCACATCCAAGATCAGGGCATTGGCAACAACAAGCTGTGACCCTCTGACCAGCATGATTACTATGCCACTGCCTGCAATACAGATCATTCCCTGGTGTGCACTGGGCTGAGGATCCAAGCCTTGACACTTTTTTTTTTAATTCAGAGAAGAAATGCCTATGTCATTACCTCATATCTATGTCAGCTATACTGCTTACCCAGATAAATACTTGCAGTTTTGTAATTCAATCAAACAGATGCTGTTAGGCTTCTGACGCAGAATGCAGTCGTGAAATAGAAATATTTTGTGACACACTCTGCAATACTGCACTTTCACTCTGTGAGAAGTAACAGCAGAAGACTGCTGATTGGTGCAGTGCTAACATCACTATAATGGGACCTGGAATTGAAGCCAAATGTTCTGCAGCGTCACAGCCACTGACTTTCGGTGCAGTGAATGCAGCAGAATTTGCCGTATCAGAGTCAGGCACCCGAAACATTCTTGGCAATGTTTAACACAGAGCTGACCAGCGCCTTACCAGATGGAAGGTTGCTACCAGTATATCACTAAAGAAGAATTTAATGGAAAAATTTCCAAAATAAAAATAAGTGTAGCAGCTTGATGCAGAAAAAAGTGACAACGGTTATTATGTACAATGGCATAATCATAAGGGCCACACTAAAACATGATGCTTCCCTTTTCTTTCAGTTTGTTGTCCATATTGGAATTGGCAATTTCAGCAATTGAAGCCTCAATGTATCTAAACATATATCTTTGTCTATTTTGTGTTTTAACATAGACAGCATGATGTTTATTTTGAATGGTTCAATGCAGCTACTAAAATAATGAACAGCAGAATTGTAAAACCACACTCAACACTCATCAGTTCAATATGCCAGCTATATTCACAGCAGAACTGGTTTTTAACAATTTCACGGCTGCAATCTGCCTTCGGGTACTTCATCAAAATTGCTATTCTCCATGGAGCAAAGTGTTGGTATGCTTTCCAATCATTTGGGACATCACAGTTGTGCATGACTATATCTGCACTGAATGCTCAGGTGCATCAACTTCAAATCAGAAGCATGAGCAGGAACCCTGACTGATTTTACTCATTTCTGAAAAAGTATATTTTTTCATGGGATGTGAGCATCAGTGCCCTTGCAGTGGAATGGCTTGCCAGGGCTGTTAGTTACTGAAAGTAATGGGGAAGCCAGCCCAGGCAAGGACTGTGGATTTCCTTCCCTGCTGAGCATCAGCAAGCCAAATGGGCTTTTACAACCATTAACAGTTTACTTTTAACGATTCAAGTACAGAATTATTCATTGACTTATTTAATTCTACAAGCTGTCATGAAGGGTTTGAACTGATTTTCCCAGAGTGTTAGTTTGGGCTTTAGGATTCCTGGTCAAGCAACAGTACCACTGCACTATTATTCCTTGGAGATACCAAGGCCCATGTACAGTCCTCAAAACCTTACTGCAGCACTGCCAGGTAAATAATAAATAAATAATTAGTTTGCATAACCCTTGAAACAAAATGGCAGGAAGGAATCAGCACTTTTTGAAACGGGAACGGAGGGTGAGGGAAGGGCACTGATGAGCTAAGAGCTACTTCAGGTCAAGCAGGACCTTAAAGTGCCACCTGACAATCTCCATGGATCTCAAATAGAACTGAAGCAGCACATGCATAAACAAAAGCAGCTAAATCGAAGCACACTGCAGTGAGCAGTAAAGAAGCTCAGCCGCAAAGCTGCATCAATAATTTATGCGATCTGTTCTTTACAAAGTGCTGAACACTTTTTAAATTTATTTTTGAGATGTGGGCATTTCTGGCTGGGCAGCATTTATTGCCAGTCCCTAGCTGCCTTTGAGAAGGTGGTGAGCTGCCTACTTGAGTCGCTGTCATCCACCTGCTGTGCATTTATCAATGATGCCAATAGGAATGGAATTCCAGAACTTTGACCCAGTGACAATGAAGGAACATCGATGGTGATTGGCTTGGAGGGGAACTTGAGATGGTGGTGTTCCCATGTAACTGCTGCCCTTATCCTTCTCGATGGAGGTGGTCATGGGTTTGGAAGGTGCTGTCTGAGAATCTTTGGTGAATTTCTGCAGTGCATCTTGTAGATAGTACACGCTGCTGCTACTGAGTGTCAGTGGTGGATAGAGTGGATGCTTGTGGATGTAGTGCAAATCAAGCGGGCTGCTATGTCCTGGATGGCGTCAAGCTTCTTGAGTGTTGTTGGGGCTGCAGTCATCCAGGCAAGTGGGGAGTATTCCATCACACTCCTGATTTGTGCCTTGTAGATGGTGGACAGGCTTTGAGGAGCCAGGAGATGTGTCACTTGCCGCAGTATTCCTAGATTCTGACCTACTGTTGTAGCCACTGTGTTTATGTGGTGAGTCCAGTTGAGTTTCTGGTCAATGATAACCCCTAGAATGTTGATAGTGGGGGATTCAGTGATGGTAACACCATTGAATATCAAGAGGCGGTGGTTAGAATGTCTCTTATTTGTGATGGTCATAGCCTGGCATTTGTGTGGCACGCATGTTACATGGCATTTGTCAGCCCAAGCTTGAATATTGTCCAAACCTTGATGCATTTGAACATGGACTGCTTCAGTACCTGAAGAAGTTGCGAATGGTGCAATCTGCGAACATAAGAACATAAGAACTAGGAGCAGGAGTAGGCCGTCCGGCCCTTCAAGCCTGCTCCGCCATTCAATAAGATCATGGCTGCTCTTTTCGTGGACTCAGATCCACTTACCCGCATTCTCACCGTATCCCTTAATTCCTTTATTGTTCAAAAAAATATCTACCTTATCTTTAAAAACGTTTACTGAAGTAGCATCAACTACTTCACTGGGCAAGGAATTCCATAGATTAACAACCCTCTGGGTGAATAAGTTCCTTCTCAATTCAGTCCTAATCAATTCAGTCCTGAACATCCCCACTTCTGACCTTATGATGGGGGGAACGTCATTGATGAGGCAGCTGAATATGGTTGGGCCAGGGACACTACCCTGAGGAACCCCTGCAGAGATGTCCTGGAGCTGAGATGATTGACCTCGAGCAGCTATTACCATCTTTCTATGTGTCTGGTACGATTCCAACCACTGAAGAGTTTGCCCCCTGATACGCACTGATTCCAGTTTTTCTAGGGCTCCTTGATGCCACACACGGTCGAATGCAGCCTTGATGTCAAGTACTGTCACTCTCACCTCACCTCTGCAATTCAGCCATTTTGTCCATGTTTGAACCAAAGTTGTAATGAGGTCTGGAGCTGAGTGGTCCTGGCGGAACCCAAACTGGGCGTCACTGAGCAGGTTATTGCTGAGCAGGTGCTTCTTGACAGCGCTGTCGATGACCTCTTCCATCACTTTACTGATGATCAACAGTAGACGGATGGGGTCATAATTGGCCGGGTTGGATTTGTCCTGCTTTTTATGTACAGGACATACTTAGGCAATTTTCCACATTGTCAGGTACGTGCCAGTGTTGTAACTGTACTGGAACAGCTTGGCTAGGGGAGCAGCAAGTTCTGAAGCACAAGTCTTCAGTACTATTGCCGGAATATTGTCAGGGCCCGTAGCCTTTCCAGTATCTAGTGTCTCCAACCGTTTCTTGATATCACGCGGCTGAAGATTGGTATCTGTAATGCTGGGGACCGCCGGAGGAGGCCAAGATGGATCATCCATTTGGCACTTTTGGCTGAAGATTGCTGTGAAAACTTCTGCCTTATCTTTTGCACTGATGTGCTGGGCTCTTCCATCATTGAGTTAGGCAGATTTGTGGAGCCTTCTCCTCCAGTGAGTTGTTTAATTGTCCACCACCATTCACAACTGGATGTGGCAGGACTGCAGAGCTTAGACTCTATCACTGGTTAATTATGCTGTTTGGTGTGCAAGTAACTCTGTTCGGTGGCTTCACCAGGTTGACACCTCACCTTCAGATATGCCTGGTGCTGCTCCTGGCATGGCCTTCTGCATTCTCCATTGAACCAGGGTTGATCCCCTGGCTTGATGGTAATGATTGAGTGAGGGATATGCCGGGAGTACAATTCTGCTGCTGTTGATGTCCCACAGCACCTCATGGATGCCCACTCTTGAGTTGTTAGGTCTGTGCAAAGTCTGTCCCATTTAGCACGGTGATAGTGCCAGACATGTTGGTTTTAATATGCCTTTGGGCATTTACAAAATCGGGGTTCATTTTTGCATTTCAGTTTCTGCTTTCTTTACAGGCCCCTCTATTATTCTGCTCCTGCATTGCCCTACATGCTGGCCATATCCTATTCTCTCACAAAGAAATCAGATAGTGTTTCTACTGGGACCTGGTTATAGTAAGATGCCAGTTCTAACTTACCAGGCATTTTCCATCTTAGCTGTGGGACAATATTTGGTTCCATTTCGCATGACTATTAGATGAGGCACTCATTGTCTTGCTGTTTAACTACTCTCAGCTTGCTTCAAGGGAATTTTCACAGTTCTTGTCTCTATGTGATCACTTTTAGCCATCTGGCCTCCTATATAAATTATTTTGTAAAATTAAATCATTGGTCACAGAGGGATGAGGTGTATATTGTGGAATACTGCAGCAAAGTCAGCATGGGAGCTCAAAACTGGGTCCCAGTTAACAAGTTGAGCTAACAAGTTGAATTTTATCATTTGTGATCAGTTTCTCTAAGGAATGGGAACAACTGCTGAGAGAGGATTTTTTCTCGTTGCTACTTCAACTTGTCCATGAGTAGATCAACTGTGGAGACGTGGGGATGTGGAGAAGGGGACAATCAATACATTTGAAGGTATAAGTGAGCTCAAGCTCCAATTATTTCTGATTGGAAACAACTGCATGGCATGCGGTTTGGGGAGGTTGGGGAGGAGGGGCGTGCTTTGGCAAATCTAAAACCATCCTGATATCCGCATTGCCCTTAATTTTTATTCTGTAAGACCTCACATTTGCTCCATCCCATTGTTGCATGGACAGAGAGTAGATTTGGTCTTGCTGAGTTGCTGGTTTCACTCTTAATGCTAATCTCAGCATTTATCGTGCCAACTGTGCAGAGGCCTGGTTTATTCTGCAGGCTAAGGACTTCAACTTATATCTTAATTAACTTACAGGAGTTGGCCAACTGGATCATTTATTTTGTTCTGTGTCAAATCTGATCATTTGCAGTGGTCAGAAACTGAGTGTTTCACCTATAATGAATGCATTTTTAATGTTCACTACAGGGAGCAGAATCATTTTGTACACAACTGAAAAGCTAGCAGTATTTCTCCAGGAATTAAAAATTTGGAAGCAAAACATCTGTTTTGGAAAGTTAGATGTGGGTGCATTTGAAATGGGAGCCAGACAAAACCTGCGGGTTTCCACCTAATTGAATGTTGACACTTAATTCCTGCTCAGTCAATGGCCTGCGTCCAATGAGGAATGTAGTCACATTGCTGCAACCATTTAAAGAACTGCAACATAGGCTGAAATTTGAGTTTCAGTCTCCCACAGCAGAAATTGTGGAAGAAAGGTAGTTAAAAACTAAAATGATGCACTCCAGATGTACATCTCCAAGTGAAACAATAAAACTGTTACGAGTCAGTTATTCAGACCAGTACTCCAGGGCATCGTACCCAGTAGAAATCTATCCAGAATGCCAGGGAAGAGGTCATTAAAAAATAAGTTCATGTTGAACAAACAGCCAATATGGATAAAATGAGAAAAAAGGAAGCAGACTGAGCAAAAGGCGCAAAGATGATGCCATATAAAAGTTTCCAGACTCATTTAAATATCCCAAGAATATTTGCTGCTGTGAGCAAATCATTTCGGTATGTTGCTTTCAGTATGAAGCACATTCCGTCAGCAAATTGCAACTGACACCTTTATCATCTGATAACTAAAGAAATTTACACAAAACATTATTTTTGCAAAAAACCTAGTTTCACT
This sequence comes from Rhincodon typus, assembly GCF_021869965.1. Lineage (NCBI taxonomy): Eukaryota > Metazoa > Chordata > Chondrichthyes > Orectolobiformes > Rhincodontidae > Rhincodon > Rhincodon typus. Next base: position 12,532,049 of record NC_063371.1, on the reverse strand, counting down.
CTAAGTGCTTATTTACTTACAAACAGAAAGCCCATGCAACTTGGGAATTTCAGTCTGTTCTTGATACATCCAACATCTCAAGATTACTCCTCCATGCCCTTGAGAGACCCTTGAAACTTCAAAGCGGTGTTTTGCCCCTGTCTACCTGACAGAGCTAGTGTCTGATGATGGTAGGTTAAAACACCACATTAATGAAATTTGCCCTGGTGTTGTCATCAAGCCCTGACAATAGTGGGAACTTAAACCTGACTAGACAAGTCATTGTAATTTTCCCACCAGACTGAAGAAAGCTGAGAAGAGAAAAACTGGTCCAGAATGAGCAGGCACGCTATACCATGTCCCACAAGGATCACTCTGTTGTTCAGGCACCTCCTTGCACCCAAAACTTCCAGCTCTCATGTTTTTCCCATGAGATCCAGAAGTCTCTTCCTCCACACCTGCCTACATATCAGAAAAGAAATAGATTGGTAGCATATTATAGAGGCCCACGGGTTGAAACAGACCAGGTCTTTCACCAGCCCTAATAAGCCCACTCAATGTTAACACTGAGCCTCAAGAGATTGTCTATGCTCGTATGGTCATGCTGGATATGAATGGAGTGCTGGGAACAGAAATAGTGAAGAAAGATGAAGCCATAGATGTTGTCTTATTTCTTTCCCTTCTCTCCCAGTGACATCTTATTGTGTCAACATTGTTCCATTTTCGTGATGTTTGATATGTTGTTCAAATGCAAACACCATTGTCATGTGTTCCTCCTTTGAATTTTATCATTAACCAGGCTCAGAGTCACAGAAGAAGCATAGCACCTCACATTACCATGACTAGCATCAGCATGGTGATATATTCTCCAGAGTATTTCAATGTTGATATCGACAATATGTAGAAACTTTGGAAGATAGGACTTGGGAGCAGGAGAAGGCTGTTTGTCCTTGGAGCCTACTCTGCTATTCAAAATGATCATGGCTAATCTGGTTGGGGCCTCGGCTCCACTTTCCTATTCACCTCCACCCCACTCCCATATCCTGAATCCCTTTTCTATCCAAACATTTATGAAGAGGATCCTGCATGGCTACTAGTGAAGGAGCAGTGCCAATTGGAAGAGGATAACTGCATTCTGTGACTGATGATGATTATATTAACCAAATCATGTGCTCCAGGCAACGGACTTTGTTCAGGATTTCCTGTAAGGTCTGCTGAGAAATGTGAACCCAATTCCTGTGTGAGTTGTCGCCCATTGTGTTATTCAGACCCATGTTCTGTGGTTTGAAAATGATTATTTCACACCTTGGCTCTGCTCAACACTGCACTGTGCTTTTCCCTTTTGAGTAGGAAAACTAAGTGCAAACATGACATTCTTCTTTTTATGATCTGAAATGCCCTACCCAAAAGGGAGGCAGATAAAGACACTACAATAACTTTTTAAAATGGTACTATATAAATTATGGAGATGGAAACATCTGCAGGTCGCTAGAAAAGAAAACAGCTGTCGCAGACACATTGGGCCAAATGGCCTTCTTCTATGCACTTCATTTCTCTCATGCTTCCTGTAAGATTTTTGTTGTGGGGATTGTGTTATTCTGTGTTAATCAAGATGTGGAAAATCAATACTGGAGACTGAAAGCTCTTTTGCATCCACTATGAGTGAAGGGGTTCCACGTAGTTGATCTCTGTACCTCCCTAGCAACAGTCTTTGCCATGCACCCCCCAGAAAACTCCCCTCCAGCAACATTGTGACTGATCCATGACTCACATCAGGCATTCATCTATTCACAAAACACACAAGTTAAGATACGTGCTCATGCACTCACACGGAACCCTATCAAGATTTGTCAAATGTATTTCACTTTGAGCCCTTCACAGCACCAGAGAGAGATTTTAATGTAATTATTTTTGGCTTAGTTTCAATCCAGATCTCGAAGTTGGAACAACAGCAAACAACACACTGAACCACCCATTTTCCATCAGGAATTCCAGATTTCCACCCATTCTTCTGGATGCATGTTTGGATGGATGGATGGATATAAGCCTTAGTCTCTGGGACTGGGTTCTATAGAAAAGAAAAAAATACTGAGATGTAATCAAATAGACATCTTTAAAGTTATGAATGAAGGCAATTATATTGAAGATTTTTCCTTTTATGGGTGAGTTCGAAATGCAGGGTCATAAGATTGTCACTAACAAATCTGCTGAGGAATTCAGAAAAAAAACCCTTTCTCCAGATGATGCTACTGCATGGAATAATTAAGGCAAATAACACAGACTTATTTAAGAAGCATGCAGAGAGCTTAAATAGGAAATTTCAGAGATTTAAGCTTAGCCAGCTAAAAGCAAGCTCACAAATGGTACAACGATTCAAATCAGGGCTGAGCAAAAGGCCAGAAATGAGGGAGAAACTATATTTTGGAGATTTGTAAAACTGGAGGAGCAAATAAATGAAGAGCTCTGTCTTTCTGTATTCCAACCAACTCAAAGTGATACCTATTGAACTCCTTTCCCATTTTTCCATTGGCGTCAAGCTGCATTCTGAAGTTATCTCAGTGAATATAAACAGTAAACACCTGAATTAGTGACAATGGTTGATTATTCACTCCTGAGCATTGCAAGCAACTGTGGGAGTCAGAACTGGTACAGGCAGAACTTGTGCAATTGACGTAAACTACTTGTGATGATCTCCTTTCAACAAGTCACACAGAAATCAACATTCTCGACAATTCTTCACTTGAACTTCAGAATAAAAAGATGATGTTCTGGAACATCATTATTATATTTGGAGTCCTTTGGAAAGGAACCAATGAATGACTCATATTCAAGAGTTATTTGATTTCTGTTGTTCTTTCCCAAAGTCACGGGCATTAATCTGTCAATTAGTTGGCAAATCCAGAAACTAGTTCACAGTTTAATCATGTTATGATCATGTTTTCTCAAGATGGTCCCATCGGTTGAATTTAATGCTGGAAGCAGATCTGTTTATCTTAGAGAATCAATAGTTCCTCATTTCTCTCATGCTCAGTGCTGCAGCATTTCTGCAGTAGGTTTATTATTATTTTTGCAGCTCAATTTCAAATGAGCTTTCTCCTTCTGATTGTACTTTGTTTATTTTTCCCCCTCATGGTGCTGCAAATTTCTCTGGAGTATCAAGCTATATTATTATCTCTTCCATCATAGCTGCTCACAGCTGCAGAGTCCCTCTATGACTGAGAGGTGAATTGCATGGGTCACCAGCAACAATCTTTACCACTTAGACAATCACTGTAGTTCAGCTGACAGAAGCACATTGCCAGAGGCCAACACAATTCCAGTTCATTTCCTTGTTGGTGCTGAAAGCAGGTGAGCTCAGAATCTGTACATCTCAATTGCAACAAGGAAACATGCAGTGACACAGAGATTAATATTTATTTTTAGTCTGGGTGGTAGGGGAACGATTGCTAAATAAAGTCCTGTGTCTGTTTTTCACTTAGAAAATCATTTTCCACAAAACATCATTGAAAATGCTGCAAGCTGTCTTTGAGTGACCACCCAATCAGACTTGTCATATGCATTCCCCACCCCTGACCCCGAAACAACTGATGTAGCAAGCTTTGCAGCATATTTGTGCTGGTACCTGCTCCAGGTGCATTTGGCTATGGCCCATGTGGAAAGATGTCTCATGTCTCAAGCCAACTGCAATACGGAGCAGGATAAAGTAGCCATCCCATCTACTGTCTGGCCATTTTACATCCTATTGACCCCAGTTGTCCAGCATTCCTTCAAAAAGCTCAAAATGGTGAAGTGGTCTGAGTTGACAGAGAAGGAATGTGATTTCTCAGACAGAAGATGATACAGTTTGTGGATTTTGATACAATTGCCCATGTAATGTATACCCACAGATAGTCAGGTTCTTCTTTAATTTATTTACAACACGAACCATTTACAAGGCAACAACTTCACAGACTTGTTTTATTTTATTGCAAAAACATACTTTATTCAGACAAATATCTTTATGTTCATACACAGTTACTAAAATAGTCTGGTTCTGCACAGTCTTTGCATATGGAGAACAAATGAACTTTGGGGTTTGACTTTCTCCATAGGTCCAACAAACCCAAAGCCATTTAATAATGCAATATATGACTTCCATATACTTGAGGCAAGGAGGGGTGGAGTCCAATAACTGAATAGACCCCATTGTACTTTGGCAGAAAGACCTTAGATATTGATTTTCTCCCACTGTGCCTTGGCAGCAGCTGCCCCAAGCTTTATTGTGTCCCTCACTATGTTGTACTCGACCTTGGAATTGGCCAGTCAGCAGCACTTAGTCGAGGTCAACTCTTCATACAGTGGAAGAGCGACAAGTTTTGGGCAGACCAAAGAGCATCTTTCACCGAGTTGATGGTCTTCCAGGCGCAGTTGACATTTGTCTCAGTGAGTGTCCTGGGGAACTGACGGTAGAGCACAGAGACCCACATCGTGGACCTGCTTGAAATGAACCTCGACAAAAACCACTGCACCTCTCTCCAGACTCCCTTTGCATAGGCACATTCCAGAAGGAGATGTGTAACTGTCTCGTCCCCCCATCTGCAGGCACTTCAAGAGCAGTGTGTGGTAGCACAGTGGGTGCGGACATACATGAAGAATCTCACGGGTAGTGCCCTTCTCACCACCAACCAAGAGACGTCTTTGTGCTTGTTGGACAGTTCTGGTGATAATTCGGCCAAATGTCCTTGACAGTCTGCTCAGGGAACCACCCTGGAACCACCCAGGATCAACCCTCTCCTTTTCCCTCAGGGTCTCAAGGACACTATGTGCAGACCACTTCCTGAAGAATATCACAGACTTACATACATAGTCTGAGTCTGAAGTTACTGATGTGTCTGTGTCATTACACATATGCAGTTGACTGACTACGCTGACTCCATGACACAGAGACAATGACTGAAGGCCTTTATTCCGGAACGTCACAAGTTGTGAAGTCATTCAGTTGTCTTCATGCTGCAGGCCTGTCTGCTGTAGAATCTGTCCCGGAATATAACAGAAGAGCTAAAATTGTCCAACACAGAGCCATCAAATAACACCTGTGGGCTCACTGTTCATGGTCACATAATTTTCTTCAACCATTGTTTTGCTATAGAGATTAAAAGTGTGAAAATCACAGACATTAAAAACACTTGACATTTCCAAAATATTTTTCATGCAGAATCAGTTTGGCTTGCAATGTGCTATGCTGTAATTCCTGAAATATCAACAGACTATTTTTTGTTTGAGCAAATTATTTCCTGATGTAAAGTCATTCACAAGGGAATAAAACAATAAGGAAACTTGTGCATTATCTGAACATATAGGTACATGAAATGTCACAGCAAGCATCAAGAACTAAACCAGATCTTTAGTATTCAAAGATGCTAAGATTCAAGATTACTCACAAAGCAGTCATTGAATGGTTTAATTTTTGTGATGTGTTCTGAAGACTGCAGTGTTTACTAGATATAAACAGAAACTCGTGGAAATAATCAGCACATCAGGTAGCATCTGTGAAGGCGGAAACAAGGTTACTTTGAAAGTTTCAGAATCCATTTCTCAGCAGTACTTTACATTATGGTTCAGGAAATATTGAATTAAATGGTTTTTGAAAGGAAAAGTATGTTTTCAGCATAATGTGTAAGATACACGGACTTGACAAGGTAGAAGAAGAGAAGTTTCCACTTGTTGTCTCATCCAAAACTGAAGGTCATGAATATTAGTTGATGATGTATTCAATGAGGAATTCAGGGGAAACTTAAATACCTGTAGTGGTGAGAACCTAGAGGTTGCATGGAACAGTTGAAACAAACAGCAAAGACATATTCAAGATGTGGCCAGATTAGAACAAATGGGAGAAAGGAATAGAAAAATATGTTATGGAGCTGGAGGAACACAGCAGGCCAGGCAGCATCAGAGAAGCAGGAAAGCTGACATTTCGGGTCGGGACCCTTCTTCAGAAAATTTCCTGCTCCTCTGATGCTGCCTGGCCTGCTGTGTTCCTCCAGCTCTACA
>NC_063371.1:12510275-12521040 GCF_021869965.1 Rhincodon typus | reverse complement strand
TGTTTTTGTTTTTGTTCCAGTTCTGAGGAAGGGTCACCGGACCCAAAACGTTAACTGTGTTTTTCCCTGCACAGATGCTGCCAGACCTGCTGAGCTTCTCCAGCAACTTTGTTTTTGTTTTTGTCACAAATGAAGATGCTTTTGATTGTTGGAGATCAGTCTTCTCAGCTCCAAGACATCACTGCAGGAGTTCCTCTGGGTGATATCCTGGGCACAACAAGGATGTTTGCTGATGGTTGCATAATGGTCAGCACAATTTGTGACTCCTGAGATACTGAAGCATATCCAACTGCAGCATGACTTGGACAACATGTAAGCTTGACCTGACGTGTGGCAAGAAATATTTATGTCCCTTATGCCACACTTCATGCCACACATGTCAGAAAATGACCATTTCCAGCAAAAGAGAATCAAATTCAGCTTGTGGTATCATGGTATTACCATCACTGAATTCTCCACTATCCTGGAAGATTATTACGAAGCAGATACTGAACTACCTAGCCTTATTAACATAGGGACTAAAGAAAAGGCTAGGGATCCTGCCGTGAGTAAACCTGTCCACCATTTACAACGTACAAGTCAGGAGTGTGTGATGGAATACTCCCCACTTGCCTGGATGAGTGTAGCTTCAACAACCCTCAACAAGCTTGACACTATCCAGGACGAAGCAGCCCACTTGACTGGCACCACATCCACAAGTATCCACTCCCTCCATGACCAACGCTCAGCAGCAGTGGTGTATACAGCAGGATACACTGCAGAAATTCACCAAAGATCCTTAGATAACACCTTCCAAACCCACAATCACTTCCATCTAGAAGACAAGCAGCAGATACATAGGAAAACACCAACCCCTGCAAGTTCCCCTCCGAGATACACACTATCCTGCCTTGGAAATATATCACCGTTTCTTCAGAGTGACTCGATCAAAATCATCGAAATCCTTTCCTGACAAGATTGAGTAGATCTATATCAAATGGATTGCAGCAGGTAAAGCAGGCAGCACACCATTTCCTTCTCCAGAGTAATTATGGATGGGCAATTAATGCTGGCCCAGATAACATAACACACATCCATAGAATGAATAAAAAATGAGGCATTTCTGTGAGGGAAGTCGACAGACATTTGTTCCCGCACCTTCTTTGTGCACTTACCATTGACAGTTAACATACAGGAACGTAACTCCTGAGTGAATGAACTGGGTGGAGATCACATGTCTAATGTCTTGGGTGCTGAATGATATTCTGTGCAGAAGGAATTGGGAAAATGAACAATGATGCAATACAAAATAATTTGGACAGACAGTATAATTTATTAATTATTTTTCAAGTTACGTTAACATGTATCAACGCCTTCAGTTTGGACATGTCATTGCTACTTTTACACATTATGCATTTTCTCGGGTGTAAACTGAAGCTAGCAATATCATTGCTTAAACAGACAGGAGAGGTTATTAAAGTTGCAGAGACAGTGCCTTAATTAGTTGCATTCTGTTGAGTTACTGTGCATATACCTTCAGTGTACTCTACAGAGGTCAAACAGTCGATGACGTGTGCTCACATGCTCTGATTTATGTTGTCAAACTATTTTTCAACACAGTTAACTATTTGTCTGCTGTCATTCTCAGATTTCCTTGGAAAGCCCTACATTTTAAACATGTTTTTGCTGCTGTGCAGTGACAATACATCATTTATTTGAAAGGTTTGGATTCAGAAAATCATCATAATCTACAGAAAGAATAAATTTTTTAAGAACTATGTGATTAATATTGAGTAGAATAATAACTTGCACATGTTTGAAGCCACAAATATGGAAATTAAATAATATTTGCATGTTTAAAAATGTATTTGATGTGCAATTTCATGAAGCTTTTCTTCGCCTGAAACTTGTATGTAATTTTGTCAGTGTTTTTGGATGTGGTGCTGTGTTGTGCTAGTAGAAATTATCATGGTGAGAGTCATACACAGCTATTCAGCATTCCTCCTTCCTCAGGCATTTCTTTATTCATTTAGCAGTGCAAATCACCAAGATTAAGTGATGACCTCAACACTTGCTGAGTTTGGGACGGTTCATCAGCACCTCATCCTATAGAAAGCGTCTCCCCTCCTCCGCAATGCACGGTATTCTTCGTGTCTCTCCACAAGTGCAGGATTGGGTCGTACCGACGTCCCAATGGTGGACATCGGTTACATATTCCCATGCCTTGACTTAAAGCTGTCTGCTGAGGAATCTTGCTCAGGAAGTTCGCTCAGTTTGAGGTGCCAGGACAGTAGGCAGGCAATAGATGGATTAGACAGGTCAGCATCTAGTGGTACGTGAGAGGTAACATGGATGATTTCAATCAATTTGTAGGTTTTCTTCTGTCATCAGTGGATTTGTGGGGGAAAGATTTTTGAGATGACAGGAAGCCAGAAGAGAGACATTGAACAGAGGGCTATACCCAAGGCAAGCAAATAATCCCAACAGCAGACTTAGTTCCGAAAGAAAATTAAAGGACATCGCAAGAACCTCCTTGTGGACTCTCAGTCCATGCAGAACTGCCACTCTCAACACTGAGGAACTGTGTGGCTTTTGGGCAACAGTGCATGCTCCCTGAATCTTTGTCAGCTGCCAAATGAATCTTGTCTCAGTAAGTTTTAGGAAAGGTTTCAGGGGTCAAATTACTCATTCATTTCGTTTATGTACATGTAAAGTTGACTTGACTTGTATGTCACTCACTGAGAGCACCACAGTTTTCCTTGTGGATAATAATTACTTATCATAATTATGTAATTTGCTATTGCAAGTGCAGGTATTTAAAGGATTTCATTGGCTGTAAGATGCTTGGGGCTTCAAAAAGAGCATGTAAATCCATTTCTTTTGTTGTTTCTTTTTGAAAATAGAGTGCACCAAGAGAAATTATGATTAAAAAAAATGCAACAAAAGAAAAACAAAACAAGAGGAGGTTTAAAACATTCTCCAAATCTTTTAAATCTCCGTGTGTTAAACACTGTGCTCAGTGTCGGATGAAAGACAGCTAACTTCTGCAGATAATACATAACCAAGCTGATTTGGGCAAAACATGAATTCTCGAAAGCCTCTGAAGGTTAACTTCTTGAAAACTGTCTCCTTTGTGCTGCTGGCTGCCACTATGTGAACAGATGTTGTTATCAAATACCCTGGAAATGTTGTGAATCATAACATATGCAAGTTAGGAGCATGAATCAACCATTCGGCCCCTCAAGATTGCTGCACGACTTAATAAGAAACAGTCGATCTGATTGTTATCTCTACTACACCATACCACCTACCAGAGAATCCATGCGGTGTGCAAGCCATTTGGTCGATTGGGTCCACAACAACCCTCCACAGAGCATCCCACCCAGACCTACCACCATTACCTATAACGCTGCATTTGCCGTGGCCAATCCACCTAATGTGTACATCTTTGGGCTGTTGGAGGAAACCAGAGCATGCAAAGGGGACCAATGCAGACATCGTGAGAAAGTACAAACTCTACGCAGATGGTCACCTGAGGCTGGAATTGAAGCTGGGTCCCCGGCAATATGAAGCAGTCGTGCTAAACACTGAGCCATCACACAGCACCTAAATACTCTTGATAACCTTTCACTCCCTTGCTTACCATAATTTATTCACAGCTGCCTTGAAAATATTTAAAGACTCTGCTTCTAAAGCCTTTTCAGGAAGAGAGTTCCAAACACTCACAATCTTCTGAGGGAAAAAGTTTCAACTCATCTCAAATGGGTGACCCCTTGATTTTAATTAGTGACCCCCTCATTCTTGAATCTCGCACAATAGGAAACATCCTCTTCATATCCACAATCAAGATCTTATGTACTGTATATGCTATTTATGCACTGCATATGCTACATAGAGTGGACGTGAGTTTATTGGTTGAATGTCAATTTTGTTATTTTCCCCAAATTCATCAGAACTTCTTGGACTAGAATCGCAAATATTTTTCTGCAATGCTCGTAAACACAACTGAATGTTTCTTTTCCCACGACCAAATCACCTATGGGGTTTTATGTCATCTATTAATCACCAATAAATCACCCATGTTCTCAAATTGAATAATTTACATGCAAAGCGCGTTAAGGACAATGAAAACTGTCAAAGGTGAGGAAGAGGTAGGGAGCTGGAGAGGGGGTAAATCAAAATGGAGTTGGAAAGGGATACTATCTTTTTTAAATTTCACTTATTTTTCTAATCAACCTGTTCAGAGATGTTACACACCTCAGGACTTGACAGGACTTGAACCTGAACCTCCTAGTCCAGGGGTAGGGACACTACCACTGCACCAAAAGAGGAATTTAAGATGAGATGAGCATCAGATGAAGGCTGCTAATTGACCACTTTAGGATAAGTGAGTGGTCTCCAATTAAACCTGGGCTTAGTTCAAGCTCTTGAAATTACTGTTCCCTCCAGGTGAGTAACAAAGTGGAAACTTCGGTCAATTCTAAGTGACCACTCTATCATTGAAATTAAAAATGTTGAACATGCTTAAAATGGCAACTTCTGTTTTTCTCATTCAGACAAACTGCTGGAGTTTGCAATTCCCACGATTGCCCTGCTTTGAACTTGCAGATGTCACTAATTAAATACTCATCCTTTGTTCTGATCACGGATTGTAAATTCAATGGAATGTACAGCACTGAAACAAGATCAAAAATTGCACACACCAGGTTATAGTCCAGCAGGTTTATTTAAAGACACAAGCTTTCGGAGTGTCACTCCTTCTTCAGTCAGAGAGGTGGCATCGGACACAGAATTTATAAACAAATGATTAAATGGGTCATAGAATGGATGCATTGTTCAACAGATCTCAGATGGCTATTAAATCTTTAATCAGTTAGAAAGGATTAATATGCAAATTCACAAATTTCTTGCAAGTCACTGCCCCAAGATAACTAAAGGTTTTATTAGTTCCCTCAGTGTAGCAGAAGCGACATCCCAGGTCAGACAATGCATTTTAGACAATGCATTTCTCTACCTCCTCCTATCGGTTACCCATTCCCCTTCTAATATTGCCACATTTAACTCTTTTGCCACCACTATGTAATCTTCAGTTTTTCTCTTTTCCTACTTCCTGGCACTCTAATCTCCACATATTTCATCCCTTCTCTGTAGTGGACAACTATATCAATTCATTGTGTTCACAGTCTCTTTCTGCATTGCTTCCACAATCTTTGCTGTCACTTTAGTGTATTGGTTCCTGACGTCCTCCTTTCTTGTCACTACCCACATCCATTTCAGTATCCGTACCTTTTTGCCTGAAATCACAACAGCTTCACTCTGTCCCTCTTCCCTTGGATCTAACTGACAGTCCATAAATTGGATCTTTGGTCTACAAATCATGATCCATGTTTTCCAGTATTTTACTCCAGATTCTCAGTCATGTTCTCATAACCCTCAGCAAAAAGCTCCATCTGCAAACATCTGACCATGTCACTTCTTGACTCATTAGTTCATTGAGAACATCAGTGACAACTGAATTTTCATACACGCTTTTATCTCTGCAAAAGTATATTTTGGTAAATTATTATCCGTGATACCAATTTTACCATTTTCAAAATGTACCAGTGCGAAAGCACCGATCTACCATTTTCCTTTCACAACCATCAAATCATATGATTGACATGGAACAACCACTTTTTGTCCCAGAATAACTATAGTCATTGTGATAAAGGTGTCAACTTTGGTCTGTTCAGCACATCAATCACTATCACAGGGCTGGTCAGATGAGCTTAGGACCTTGTCCAGAGCTACTTGACCATTGCGAAACACAAATGCAACATGGTACTCTGATTTTATTTCATTTAGATGTCAACCTCAACTCACAGGTCGCACTCATGCGACTATGTCAGAGGGACTGTATGTTCAAGCACAATTCCAGAGACTTGAAAACAGAGTCAAAGTTGACAATTGAGGCGCAATCATTCAGGTAAAGGCTTTAACCAAGACCCATTTGCCTTCTCAGATAGGTGCAAACAAATTTATTTTAACTGCTGAAAGATGAGCAAGGATTGGTCTATTGACATCTGGATGATATTTATCCCGCTGTCAGCATCACAACAAGATTAACTGCTTGTGTATTATTGGTGTCGAATCTTCCTGCGCGCAATTTGGATCCTCTATTCCCCTCAAGACAATTGTGATTGTGCTTCATGAACACTTCACTTCCCTAGTCCTGCGCGCATCCCTGGAACATCTGGACAACAAGGACACCGATGTCAGACTCCTGCTCATTGACTACAGCTCCGCCTTCGACACCATTACCCCCATCAGACTGATGTCAAAACTCCAAGATCTAGGTCTCAGCTCTGCCCTCTGCAACTGGATCCTCAGCTTCCTGACCCATAGGTCCTGCAATCAGTGAAGATAGACAACTGCACCTCCTGCACGATAACACTAGAGCCCTCGAGGATGCGTTCTCAGACCCCTACTTTAGTCCCTCTATAACCACGACTGTTGCCAAATTCCAAACAAACATCATCGACAAGTTTGCTGACAACACCACCGTGGTAGGATGGATATCAAACAACCATGAGTCAGATTACAGAAGGGTGATAGAGGGGTTGGTGTCATGGTGCAATGATAACAACCTCTCTCAATGTCGGCAAAACTACATTGACTTCAGAAAGAAAGGAGGAGAACATGGCCCCATCGACATCAATGGAGCGGAGGTTGAGAGGGTTGAGACCATTAAGTTCCTAGAATGACAATAACCGACAACCTGTACTGGACTTCCCACGTAGATGTAACGGTCAAGAAGACACAACAATGCCTCTTCTTCCTCAAGTGGCTCAGGAAATTTGGCATGTCCATGAGGACCCTCACCAACTTTTACAGATGCACCATAGAATGCATACTGTCCAAGTGCATAACGGCCTGGTACAGCAACTGCTCTGCTCAGGACCATAAGAAACTGCAGAAGGTGTATGCACCGCCCAGACCATCACGGAAGCCAACCTCCCACCCATGGACTCTGTTTACGCGTCTCGTTGCCATGGAAAGACTGCCAACATCATCAAAGACCTGTCCTACCCCAGTGATGCTCTTCAACAACCTCCTGCGTCAGGCAAAAGATACAGAAGCTTGAACACACACACCAGTAGGTTCAAGAACAGCTTCTTCCCTGCCATTAGTAGATTGACGAATGGACTCTCTAACTTCAAATAACATTGATCTTGCCTAGTGCACATCCCTACATGCAGTGTAACCTGTATGCCTTATTCTGTCCCAGTTTTTTTTTCACCCTATGATCTATTTGCCCTTTCTTAATGTGATCTGCCTGTACTGCTCACCAACAAAGCTTTTCACTGTTTTTGGGTACACGTGGCAACAAGTCAAATGAAATCACATCGAGTCATTCATTGCAAAATGCTTTGAGAGATTCTGAAAGACAGAGTAGATAAATATGACTATTTTATTTTAATGTATTTCCTATTGCTTATTTCCTCCAGTACTTGGACATTTACATTTTCTTGTTACTTGTCTTCCTCTTTGCAATCCCAATCTATGTTATAATGCTTCCATCAGTGTGATCAAATCCATCTGTTACCCTGCACCAGCATTTCTTCTTTGTTTGTCCCTTACTTGAAGCAGATTCACTGAAGTCAGTAAATATTTCACTGGAAAGAAAGATTAGCCAGCTTCTATAGAGACAGAGTTTGCCATGCAACTCCAGTTTTATGCACAGGTGGCAAGGTCTAAAATCTACCTCAGTTTAGTTTAGGAGATTCATAAATGTCACAAAAACCAGCCCTGTCTTTTTGGACTAGTAACTTGCTGCCCTTACCAATCTGATTTATGGACATGTAACTCCAATCCTAAAACAACAGTTGATGCTAAACTTTCTTCTGAATTGGCCAGCCATCTACTTAGTTTTATCAAACTATTCCAAATTGTTGTATTTTTTTAATTCATTCACAGGGTGAGACCGTCACTGGTTAGGCCAGTATTTATTGCCCATCCCTAATTGCCCAGAGGCTAGTTAAGAGTCAGCCACATTGTCGTGGGTCTGGATTCACATGTACGCCAGACCAGGTAACATTGGCCGTTTCCTTCCCTGAAGGATGTTAATGAACCAGATGGGTTTTTCCAACAATATGCAATGGTTTCATGATCATCATTAGACTCTTAGTTCCAGATTGTTTTTTTTATTCAAATACCACCATCTTCCATGATGGAATGTGAACTCAGGTCCCCAGACCATTTTCTGAGTCTCTGGATTAATAGTCCAGCGATAATACCATTTGGCCATCACCTCCCCTATGTCTCACTATCAATGTGTTAAGAAACATGGTAATGACATTGTAACATGTGACCTGAGGGCATAAAAGCATCAGACACCATCTTAACTGGAGTCACTTGAAGCATGACATGCTGACAGAAGAATGACTCCCTGGTTAAAATTACATTGCTGTTTTTGGGATCCTGTTGTGCACAAATTGGCTGCTGCACTTCCTTCATCATTACACTGACAACGCTTCAAAAATACTTAATTGACTTTCGAACAATTTGGAACATACAAACATTCCAAAAGATGCTAAATAAATGCAACTCTATTTCTAGAATAAAGGAATACAGGAATCTTTGAAATGGTCACATTGAGCTAGACATACTATTCTAGTACTTCTGAAAAAATCCCTTACTGGCCACCTCCAGTCTTGACAAACCTCCTAACCGCTGTAATCTCCTCCAGCCTGCCATATCTTTGTCACCTTTACAACCCCACACACCCATCCCTATGTCTGTAACTTCCCCCAGCCCTACACCCTTCTTTATCTCTGTCACCTTCTCCAGTCCTACATCCCTCCACGTCGCTGCACAAGTTTTCATCTGTTGCACATCAATGGTTTACATGACGCGACCATTGTTGGCTGCCTTACAACTACCCGAAGCCTGAGGCTCTGCTATTCACTCATGAACGTTGGCTCTCTTACATTGTTGAACCTATCCCTTCGAGTAAGCATTCGCTCACTTATTCTAATATCTTTAATAGTATTCCTGTTTAACTACACTAAAGGCACTGTCTATAAGCAAGTTATTGTTACACTTCTGAATCATGTAAGGCAACCTTGGATCAGGAATTATTTGAGTCTCATGACCCTTCCTCAGAAAAGGCCCTTCTGAAGAAGTCACTGCATTTGAAAAGTTAACTCTGCTTTCTCTCCACAGATGCTGCCAGACCCATTGAGTTTTTCCAGCAATACTCTTTGTTTCTGATGTAAATCTAGATTCAGGACCTGAGCCCCGAATTACATCATCGTCTTTTCATTGATATTCTATTGCCATTGAATTGTATTGAATAAAAGCAAAATACTGCGGATGCTTAAAATCTGAAACAAACACATTGAGGTACTCAGCAGGTCTGGAAGCATCTGTGGAGAGAGAAACATGGTTGACATTACGAGTCTGGTATGACTTTTTCTCAGAACTCAGTCGCTGTTTAATTTTTACTGTTGCCTTTTACAATATAGTTTTGAAATATTTGTGTGTTTTTAAAGAAAACACATTTATCTTCCAGTCAAAGGAATTAATAGAGAAGTGCAAGTTTGCACAATCTCCTTCGTGCCTGGGATTTCCACCGTGCTGCTCAGTTTGACATGGTGAGGGTTTATATTGAAACATCCCGTCAATGAGAAACGTCAATAGACTTAAGGTGGTCATATAAGTTACTCAAGAGGACGGGAAACAAAGTTGAATTAGAGCCAGACATCTACAATTGAGAAGGCAGGGGCATATCATTTGGATGAAAGCCACACGGACAGCCACTGGCGTACACGGTTAGAATCATTTCAGCAACACTCGATTTGCCTTTACCCCTTTCACAAGTGTAGCATCGCCCATTTAGCAAATGCATAATTTCTATCAAAGTTTGGCTTTGTGCCCGTGTTCATGTCGGGTTTTGTTGTTGTTCCCGTTGTTCGCATAAATGTATCTGCTTTTCAGGGATAGAAGACAAAAAAAAACAGACTCAAAACATTCACTTTTGTTTCTCCCTGCACAGATGCTGCTGAGTTGCTCCAGAATGTTCACTATTTTCAAATATTAATAGACCCCATCCCTATCGTTTTTGTTCCTCAGGCAGGGATGGAGCAAGTGTTCACATAATTGCATTTCTGTGCATGAGTTAAATTCTTCTTTCTGTGAGGGCATGAGTTTCAGAACTATTCTTACTGTGGACATGTGTGTTGGACAAAGTGCTGTTTGGAGGACGCAAGCTTTCGCAGCTCGGCTCCTTCCTCAGGCTTGTGTTTTTAAATAAACCTGGTGTCGTGTGATTTTTGACCTTATCCACGCCAGTCCAACACGAGCATCTCCACATTTGAAGATGAGGAAAGGGTTTGGGGAAGGGGGCGGTGTTTTATTCTTCCGGTGCTCTCGAATATCAGATGATGGACGTGACCCTAGGCCAATGGAGGTTTCGGTAACGCCCCAAATCCTGGCGACAGCGCAGTGGGCGGGATGTTGTCTGCGCCAATGGGATGGGAAAAGGAGGTGGAGACAGTCCTCCCCAGCTCCTCGCTCTCTGCAGAATCTCAGCTCCTTCTTTTTATGAATGAAGTAACAATTGCAGCATGAGCCTGTTCCAGCCGATGGTTATCAGGAAGGAAAAACAATCTTACTTCATACATAAATCTGCAACCTTTATTGCCACCTCTCCGATTGCCACCCCCTCCCCCCCCCCCCCCCCCCCCCCCCCCTCCGCCTCCCCCCCTCCCCTTCCGTCTCCACAGGCCCGGGAGGTATGTTCCGG
>NC_063371.1:12468726-12510175 GCF_021869965.1 Rhincodon typus | reverse complement strand
CCCCCCCCCGTCCTCTCGCTTTCCCACATTCAGGAGCCAGGAGCAGGGCGCTGTAATTTCTGCGGAAAGATGATTTCTTCAGGGATTTCGGCTTGTGGCGCGATCGTTTCTCTATCTTAGTTCATAGCGTGAAGTCATTCCGTTTGCTACAATGTCGAATTATTTATTTTTAATTGATACATTATTCAAATGGATACAATGACGAAGATGCCTGCGATTCACTGAAAAGAGGCGAACCGAGAAGAACCTACTTCCTCATTGAAGAAAGATTTTTCCATTCAGCACGGTGCGTGATGATTTATTACCTTTTTTCCTAATATATATCTGAGTGTGTGTGTGTGTATAGACATATATCTTTCCGCTTCTATTTTGGGAAATGTCTCCCCCAGTCTGTCTCTGTTAAGAGTCTATCCGATCTCCTCAGCAGCTAAATTGAGCTGGTTGTCGTGGTAACAGAAATCGGGATGTGGACTCTTCTGAGTGCAGACCACAGAAGCTGCTCGCATTCGGCTTGAGGGCTGGGTCCAGCACTCAGTTCGAATGAAGCCTGACCCGCAACAAGCATTGCATGTGACCAAGCTTCTGGTCTCCTGCCGAAGCCGATCATGTCAAGTTTGAGGGTATTTGCGCCCCCCACCCGGCCAAAGCCTTCTCGGGCTGGACTACTCATTGGTAATGTGGCAGGGATTCATAACTCTGATTCAAACCTTTAACTTACCGTTTTCCTACTGCAATCGCACATCTCCGGTTGGCCCCCACTTTGTAATATGTATAGAAGTCGCAGATTACATGCAGCTTTTTAAAAATAGGTTCAACCTCTGATTTATTTTTCTACGTGTGGAAAAATCTAGCTTTTCTGCCCCCCCATATACTTTATTCATAAAATTTGTCAAAATACATCACAAAACATTTCAACCTGAGCATGACAGAATTTGCAAGAAAATTCAACTTCTGCGCTTACAGCATGTTCCAGTCTGTCCAACTGCACGAGTCTAACATGAACAAAATACACTCCTTGTCAGATAGACGGCCCGGGGAAAACAAATTCAAACTAGAAATTGCAGAAAGTGCAATGTTTTTTTTGTCAGTGCTTCTTAGAGGTGCTTCAGTATGTTTTTGATGCTCTTGATACACAATGTATCTTGTGAGGCCCCCAGTCTGTGAAATTTTACAGTTTCCAGCCCCTTGGTGCACATTGGCTGAAAGGCCTGAGGCAGTGACCTTTGCCCATTACAGAAAAAGAAAATGCATACAGAATTGATAACGAAGAGTTCATAACTCTATATCTAGCCACGTGATAGATTAATTCAAACACACCTTAATGCAAAAATGGATGTGTGTTCAAGGTCGATAAGGGCCACAATGATTTTGTTTTATTCTTCCATGAGATCTGTGTGTCACTGGCCAGCATCTGTTACCCATTCCTCATTGTTCTTCAATTGAATAAACTGTTAGACCATTTCAGAGGGCAGTTGAGAGTCAGTCAGATGACTGGGTGTGGAATCATATGCAGGCTAGTCCAGATGTAGATGGCAAGTTTCCTTCTGCAAAGGAAATTCAAAAACTAGATTGACTGTTCTAAAATACTATGTTGATTTTGTGGCACAATTTCTGACATGAACTTTAGTTCCAGATTTTGTTAAATTAATTTACGTTCAACCAGCTGCTCTGATGGAGTTAAACCCTCATCTAGCAGCGTTAGCCTGGGCAAAGTATCATCTGCCCCCTCCCCCTCCCCCCCACCAACTTAAATCCATGCTTTATTATATCCACAGGGTTTTTGCAATTCAATATCTTATTTACATGGATTTAACCTTTAAAAGCTATGTCTAAGTGAGTAAATATTTCCATTGTAAAAACCACAAGACTCAGACACAAAACAAAACAGTTGACGTAACTCGGTTTCTTTATTACTGTTTGTAGATTTTGGACATTAGTCAGTAGAGTTTTAGTAAGTGACTCAACACATAATTATTCACATGCTAGAGCACAAAACATCCATTGTAAAATTTACCAAATTAGTAATCCTTGCAGGTTAGGTTTTGTACACAAATTCAAACATGTAGTAAAATTTAAAATGGCAACATTTGACTTGCGTTTGAGGCATTGAAATTTTGGGGTTATGTAACCTAAGGAAGCAACTACAGCCAAGATGCAGACCAGCATTGATCTAATTGAATGATAGAATGGGATGGGGGAGATATGAAATAAAACCAGCAAGTGCTGGAGAAACTCAGCAGGTCTGGCAGCATCAGTGGAGAGAGAATTGGGTCATGTTTCAGGTTGAAAGACTCTTTTTTTGTTGGGGTGAATGGTCTTTCCTTTGCCCACGTTCATATAAAACCAATGCAGATATTTTAACCTTGCAATAGGTTTGCTAACCCCAGTATCAAACTGCCTGAAAGCACTGACTGTCTTATGTGAGACAAGTCCTGTGTGTTGTATGTCTGTGTGTGAGGTTATCTGTGTGTTTGGTACTTGAATATGTTGAGTGTCCAGAAGCAACCAGATGAAGAGCATGTTATTCCACTGTACCTACAGACATATTTTACCTTGCCATCTTTTCATTTATTCCTCAATTTGATCAACATTGATAGAGATCATTTATTGCCCAGATATTAAGAGGCAACTCTATTTTATAGGATTGGACTTAAATGCTCATTAGGGTAGCAGGATACCTTGCCTGAAGTGGATCTTAGGCATGCATTCTGCAGTGTAATCTACCTCATGATTTTATCTGTATGTGAAAATTATTGTTAGGCAGGCTTTATTGCAATGCATGGACAGAAAATGACCAATGTGACTGACTCAGTAACCTTAAGGTTAAGGAAATGAAATAAGTTGGATGTGAATAGCGCCTTTCATGACCAAAGCACTTGACAGCTGTGATTTACACTTGAAGTATAGTCACCTTGGAAATTTGGCAGTCAATTTGTGCACAGTGATGCCTCAATAAAAAAGAAATGGAGTACATCACCAGCTAATTCTTTATGCTGAGGGATAAAACTGGCCAGGACACCAGGAGAAACTCTGCTGCTCAAGCTGCTATGGTCCTGTCTATTTCCACCACATAGTGCACAATATTTGCAACAAGGAAATAATACTGAGAAATTCATTTGAGTTCTAGCATGCACAATGTTATTTTAACTATTAGCTGAATACAGTGAATACCCAATCCAGAATGGAGTATAACCGGCAGATGAGAAAAGTCCCAGCTTTGATCCCTAGTCCATTAGATTTTTAAAAATTTTCCATGCTGATCCTGGAGGCAATATTGAATAAACTTGAAGTTATTTAAAAGTTGTATTTGATCGATTCTGTGTGTGTTTTTGACGGTCGAATGCTTGTGATGGATCAAATCTGAAAGAAAACATTTTGGATCTGTTGTATCTAGAGGAATGGGCTATTTTCTGTAAAGGAGATGCTACAATTTGACTAGCTTCAGCCACTGCTAGTCAAGTTTCTCTTGTCCTTTAACAGTCATTCAAGGTAGCACAGTGATGTTGACCTGAGGACTAAAGTGTCATTGTCAGCTATTACCCCCATGTTCTTTGACTGTTCGAATTATTTTAAGCCAAATTCTGACTGACCTGCCAAATTATTCCATTTTAACTTGAGGCTAACTTGCTGCCCATGTCCTAACTTGCGCCGTCCCGTTTGCACATCATTCCTGTGCTCCTTGACCAGCAATGGGACACCAGACCAAGCTACATTTGATTTGAAAATTCCCATCCTTGTTTTCAAATTGCTTCATGACCATGCTTCTCCCTATCTCTGTAAACTCCTCCAGCCCCACAACTCTTTGAGGTCATTGTGCGCATCCAACTCTGTTCTCTGTAACATTCCCAAATTTAATTCTGTCAGAGGTAGCTGTCCCTTCAAATATCAGAGCCCTAAGTTCTTCCCTTAACTTCTCTCCTTTCAGACCTTGCGACACTTGTTGAAATGCCAAGTTGTCAAGCTCTTTGTCAACAGATGTTGCTCTTTGTCCTAATTTGTTTTATATTGCCACGTTGAAATGCCTTGACTTGTTTTATTGTGTTAAAGTTGCTTGAAAGTTGTTGTGAACTCACCAGTTGGGAATTGCATAATATCTTATTCTTAATTGGAATATTGTCAAGGGATTTTTTAAAATAAAAAATACTTTTTCAGCAATTTTTGCCTTTTGTTTCATTTTGCTCATTTGAGAGACATGATGGGAAAATAGTTCAACACCTGATCCTGAGGAAAGCCCTGTGACAATACAGCATTTGTGTGGTACTGGACTAGATTATCATCCTTGACTTGTATGCTCCCCTCCTGGAATGGAACTTCAACTCATAACCATCTGACTCAGATGGTAGAGTGTTACCTGTTGGACCTCAAATTTGAGAAATTGTACATAATCAATAGTTGTGCTGCCTAATGAGATGGAAATGAAATAGTGTTGTGTCAAGTGTATTTTCAATGCAGCTGAAGTCAACCTACTTGCCGCCACTTCAGCAACCAAACCATAGTTGTTCGGTACTTGATGCGTGCTATTTGAGATGTTTGGGTAAAGTGTGCAAGAGCTGAAGTTAGAGACTGACAATTGGGATTACTGACTGACACCACAGAGTTCTAATACATCGACTGATATGAAGCTGCAATGACTACTTCCCAAAAACCCCTTCAGCTTGTTGTGGTTTGGTGCAAACAGGAGAGGTATTTATGAACAAACTGTATTTCAGGTTGTTGTCTCTTTCAATTTCACAGATTTGTTTGTGGAATCAATAAGATTCAATAATCCACTACACTTAGTAAAGATGTTGTGAACATTGAAGGGGTTCAGAAAAGATTTACAAGGATGTTGCTGGGGTTGGAGGGTTTGAGCTGTAGGGAGCGTATTATAAAGCTGAGGTCGAGCCCCCTCTGATAATGAAAACGGAAACACCCAGAGAGGCACGCCTCACGCGATAATCTGTTGAAAGAGCCCAATCTATTATAAGGGAGTGGTTAAATAAAAATAAACCTCTGACACACACTTTGCAATTAACAAGTAACAATTTATTTGTCAAGCTCCCAACAGTGAACAAACTAACTAAACATTAACAAGCCAAATAAAACCCTTCTAACTACGAACTATTCCCAAATAAAACAAGATTCTGATGGTATGCTGTTCCAATAAATACAAGTCCCACTTGTATAAAATAATTTTTTTTAAAAAGTAGAATTTAGTTTTTCAAAATCACAGACAAGTTACATCTTCCAGAAAGTTCTGTGTCTTCTCCGATGAATTCTTCTCTCAGAAATGACTTCTTGGTGAATTCTTCAGTCAGGAACGTCTTCTCAGTTGAATTCTTTTGTTAGGAACATTAACTTCCACTGCCATAGGTACCTTCAATTTACATGGAACTCACTCTAAGACTGAGAGAATTCTGTGCGAGCCAGTGATTCTTTCTTTCAGAGCTGAGAGTTGTTCATTTGGCAGAGGACAGTTGGCTCTCCCCTTATTTTCCAAATGCCCTCATCTTTTATGCCCTTGATGACATATCAATTTCTTACTATAGGATTGGTCCTATGTTGTCAAAACTATCAGATTTAAATTTAATTGGATTTTGGTATCTAAGGGCTTTAAATTAATTGGGCTAAATTCAAAAATCTGTTGTCTTGGTAAAAATTCTGCTTTGCCTGATAACAGTACTGCCTTTCAATACAAATGTTTCAATTCAGGTGCTCTGTGCACCTGAAAACCCACAGACAACCTTTTTGAATCTCTAAGCATAGAAGAAGCGCATCATCTTTTAAAGGGACCACAAACTGCTTTCCCCAAAGCATTTGACAAACACCAACATTTTACAAACACCAACAGTTTACTAACACCAAATTCTAATGTCCTGCATTCCAATCCAAAAATTCTCTACACAACTTGGCAACAGAGAGGCTGAATAGGCTGGGGCTATTTTCCCTGGTGCATCAGAGGCTGAGGGGTGACCTTATAGAGGTTTATAAAATGATGAAGGGCATGGATAGGGTGAATAGCCAAGGTCTTTTTCCCAGGGTTTTCCCTAGACTCCCCAGAGGAGTCCAAAACTACAGGGCAGAGAAGGGAAAGATTTAAAAGGGACCTGAAGGGAACTTTTTCACACAGAGGGTGATGCATGTATGGAATGAGCTGCCAGAGGAAGTGGTGGAGGCTGGTACAATTATAACATTTTAAAAGGTACCTGGCTGGGTATATGCATAGGAAGGGTTTAGAGGGATGTGGACCAAATGCTGGCAACTGGGATTAGATTAATGTAGGATATCTGGTCAGCATGGACGAGTTGAACTGAAGGGTCTGCTTCCGTGCTGTACATCTGTATGAATGTGACGATTAAAAAACTTTGCCAATGTCCTTGCAACTCAGAAAGCATTAAAGTCTGTGACTAACAAATTTCAGAAAAATATCCTCTGGTCAATTCAACTTATCCCACGATCTGAAATGCTTTGCATATCACAATATACACCTTAGACCGTAGCCACAAGCCTGTCATCTCCTTGGCTGTAATTAAAACCACATTTTCCAGCATGTGGGGCACTATTAGATACACTGTAACAACAGAATGCAATTCGCCATGGTACATTGGCAATTAATCATAACTTCCGGACTGGGTGAGAATTTCTTTATCCCTGCAAATTATGCAAAGCAATTCATTTGCTCAGGTGTCAGTTCGAGGAATATCTAGGAGTGCAATAGAGTTGTGTATAAAGCTATTCCTACAACTCTTCTGAATTCTGCCTCCAGTGTCATTTCACTGAGTAAAGCATTGCTTTTTATCGTGAAATTAGAATAGTTATTTTTTTAAAAACAGACTTTGCAGTAAACTTTTACATGGTCTGTTGCTACAAGGGCAATTTATTCTTGTCCTTTTGGAATGAAAAGGATATACATGAGAAATGTTGGTGGAGTGAACAGAAATCAGTGTGATGTGTTGCAGATTAGATTGATCTTCTAAAATATGAAACAGATTTTCACATTCAGAGTACATGCTCAACTTGCATTGCTTATTGGTTCTGGATGAATTTTAAAAAATCTCTCTGCCTAACTGTGCATCTTCATTGTCTAATATGAGCATATGAAATAGGAATGGATGTAGACTATTTGGTCTCTTAAGCCTGCTGTCTGTGTTTTGAATTCCACATTCTCATCTGGCATTGATTTCTCTGTCAAACAAGAATTTATTTATGTCTGCCTTAAAAAGACACTCCTGCTCCTGTTCATGTGGTCGTATTTGCAGCACAGAAACTGGCCATTTGAGCAATAGATCTGTACTGATGTTTGTGATCCTCATGAGGCTCCTCCCACTTAGTTCATCTCATTCTACATCTTGATATTATTGATGTTTCACTGCACCCACACATCACACAACTGTTTCATTCATAAGACAGAGCAGCCTCAAGGAATAGATGAAAAATGCACAAACACTCAGCAGGTCATGCAGCAACTGTGTCGAGAGAAACAGTGTGAAGAGTTTCAGTTTGGTGATCTTTCATCGGAAGTGGATAGTGGTAAGAGTGTAATAGTTCTTAAGCAAATCCACAGATAAGGACAGGGGAAGGAAGAGCAAAAGGGATGATGTGTGGCAGGGTAGAAGGCAGTCATAGAGTCCTCAAGCTGTGCAGCATGGAAACAGACCCTTCAGTCCAACTTGACCATGCCGACCAGATGTGTGACACTGATCTCGACCCATTTGTCAGCATTTGGCCAATATCCCTCTCACCCTTCCTGCTCATATTCCCATCTAGATGACTGTTAGATGTTGTAATTGTACCAGCCTTCACCATTTCCTCTGGCAGCTCATTGTGTACACGCACCACCCTCTGCATGAAAAAGTTGCCCCTTAGGTCTGTTGTAAATCTTTCCCCTCTCACCTTAAACCTATGTCCTCTAGTTTTGGACTCTCTTACCCCAGGAAAAGACATTGCCTATTTACCCTGTCCGTGCCCCTCATTATTTTATAAGTCTCTTTTAGGTCACTCCTCACCTTCTGATGCTCCAGGGAAAATAGCCCTAGCCTATTCAGCCTCTCCCTTTTGCTCCAACCCTTCCAACCCTGGCAACATCTTTACAAATCTTTTCTCAACCCTTTCAAATTTCACATTCTTCCTGTAGCAAGGAGACCAGAATTGAATGTAGTATTCCAAGAGTGGCCTAACATGTACAGCCTCAACATGACTTTCCAAGTCCTATACTCAAAGCACTGACCAATAAAGGCAACATACCAAACACTTTCTACACTATCCTATCTAAGTGTGACTCTACTTTCAAGAAACTATGAACCTGCACTCCAAGGTCTCTGTTCAGCAACACTCCCCAGGACCTTACCATTAAGTGGATCAGTCCTGCCCTGGTTTGCCTTTCCAAAATGCAGCAGCATACACATGGAAATTAAACTCCATCTGTCACTCCTTGGACCACCGGCCCATTTGGCCCAGATCCTGTTGTACTCTGAGGTGACCTAGTCGTAGTGTGTGTGGTAATGACAAATCAGAAAAGGGTGGTAATTAGCCAAGAAGTGAACAAACATTCATGTGGAGGGGCAGCAGATGATAACAGTGGAACCATGAGCTGCGATTTGACAAGTGGTAACATAGGTTACAGGCTGACATTATTACACTATTTGTCAGGCTGTCACGCATTTAATCAAAATTTGATGTTCTGCACCCTGATCTTCCATTGAACTTTTTTTGTGTAAGAATGTTGGAGGCAAAGGCCAGCGAAGGTTTGAGACAAAGACTTAAAATTTAGACATGAGTCAGGCTCGGGAATGAATCGATCTGTTCAGCAAAATAAAAATTGAGGAAGAGCATCCTGAAGAGAGTGGATTTTGACTTTGCATGGCCCTGCCATGCAGGTAGTATCACTTCAGCACCAATGATACATTCTGCTTCATAGTCAGCGAATTTATAAGTGAATATTGACTGGGAGCTTTAACAGGTGATCCTTTCGATCATGATTCAACCAATGCACAAGACCATGAATTGGTTTTTGATACGTCTCCTGATCTTTTGTCATTGCTATCAGCTGCTCTTACCCAACTTGAACATTCAGTGATGTAAAAGTGGCCCTCTTGAGGCGCAGTGGGAGTGACGCTGCCGCAGACTGGGAGATCCGGGTTCAAGTCCCACCAGCTCCTGAGGTGCACAATAACATCTCTGATCAGGGTGATTCAAAAAATAGGTTTCCAGAATCTCAGATGTACACCCAGTTGTCACACCATTTGCAATAAAAGCAAATGTTGAGTTCTACCCTCCTGAATGGGAGAAAGAAAAAATAAAGCCAGCTTCTAACAATGATTGCTATCCAGAGGGTAGCTGCTGGCAAATGAGAATGTCCTTTGAGGAAATGATTAGTGACCGAAAAAAATAGCATTTGAACTACCATTTGGGTGAAGTTTCACACGTCATCAGGTGAGTGTAGAATTGTTGCTATTAAAAGAGGAGGAGAAAGATTCAAATGGGGTGAGAGTGTGAAGAAATGAGATGAAGTGAATTCTCAGGATAGTTATAATTTGTAAATGTGAACAGCTGATGGTATTGGTGCCTGTGTCTCTCAGTGTTTAAGAAGGCGAGTTGATGCATTTTCAAATCGGCAGGTGGTTCCAAATGCGGGTGGTAACAAATTCAGTCACCTTTGTTTGTATTAGCCAGATTCGATTGGCTTACACATAGTTGCATTGGATTTATAACCATGATGTGATGTTTTGTTTCAAAGTCATTGGTGTACAGATGGTCCAAGATCTTGCTTACCATTTAATTCTTTTCAAGAGTAGTTTTCCTTTTGATGATTACAGTGACAGATATGATTACATTCATTTGGTTTTGCTATTAAATAAATAATGCAGAAAGAATTCAGAAAATGTGGTTTCAGCTCCTCTGCTGACAATGACAACAAAAAAGTCAAGTAGTTGACATCTGGGAATGTCATTGGCCACTCTTACGGTGCCTGGCCAAAGGTGACTCTAAATCCAAACTAATCCAGTTTATAAAAAAATCACTGGCTGAACTAGCATGATGCCCATCCCTATTCGCCGTGGAGAAGGTGAGTATGTTGGAGCAAGTAGGGAATATTCCATCACACTCTTGACTTGTGCCTTGCAGATGGTGGGCTTGGGGAGTCGGGAGGTAAGTTACCCGCTGCAGGATTCCTAGCCTCTGACCTGCTCTTGCTATCACAGTATTTATATGGCTAGTCCATTTGAGTTTCTGGTCAATGATAACCCCCAGAACGTTGATAATGGGGGATTCAGTGATGGTCACACAGTTGAATGCCAAGGGATAGTGGTCAGATTGTCTCTTATTCATGATGGTCATAGCCTGGCATTTGTGTGGCACGAATATTACTTGCCACTTGTTAGCCCAAGCCTGGATTTTGTCCAGATCTTGTTGTATTTGAACATGGATTGCTTCAGTATCTGAGGAGTCTCAAATGGTGCTGAACATTGTTCAATCATTATTGAACGTACCCACTTCTGACCTTACGGAGAGAAGGTCATTAATGAAACAGCTGAAGATGGTTGAGTCAAGGACAGTACCCTGAGGAATTCATGCAGAAATGTCTTGGAGCTGAGATGACTGACCTGCAATAAGCACAACCATCTCCCTGTAAGCCAGGTATGACTCCAACCAGCAGAGATTTTCCCCTGATTACCATTGATTCTAGTTTTGACAGGGCTCCTTGAATCCATAGTCTATCAAATGCGAGCTTGATGTTAAGAGCAGTCACTCTCACCTCACCTCTGCAGTTTAGCTCTTTGGTCTTTGTTTAACCTAAGGTGATAATGAGGTCAGGAGTTGAGTGACCATCACTGAGCAGATTATTGCAAAGCACGTGCTGTTTGATATCACTGTTGATGACACCTTCCATCACTTTCCTGTTGATCAGTGTAGACTAATGGGGAGGTAATTGGCCAGATTGGAATTGTGCTGCTTTCTGTGGATTGGATAGATCTGAATAATACTAACAAATAGTTAGATGGATGCCATTGTTGCAGTTGTTCTTGACTAGGGTCATGAAGAGGTTCTGGAGCACAAGTCCACTGAACTAGTACTGCAAACATGGTTGAATCTGACTGCCTTCTACTCTTTGAAAATAAAACGATCTTTTTCTTCTAAACTTCTAAAGTGGCCCCGAATCAACAACATTGCAGTGAACCTTGGGCCTTGGCAGATTTCCAAGAAAGAATAAACAAGAGAATCGTCTCTCAATGGTGACCTGTTTCAAATGGCTTACTGTGGCACCAAATATTGATAAGCAAGAACCCCAAACCAACAAGAGCAACATACAATCTTGGACTGTAATTGTCCACCTTATGTTCTACCTTTTGACACTTTGCCAGTTTTTGTCCAGTAGCAATTAAATTATTCCACACGAGTACTCATGGTGTTCCAGAATAGAAACCACAGTTTCCTTCAATTGGCTAAAAGCAGTGAGCTTTTAAAAATCGTCTAAAAACAGAAATCCATTCTGATGAAATATCAATGGCCTCAACATTGGCTCAGAGTTCCAAAGTTACACAAACCGCCAAGAGCAGCCCATAAATGAAAAACAGTGACCCCTCTTGTTCTGGACTCACTCACAAGATCTTTGAATTTGATTTGATTTATTGTCACATGTAATGAAATACAGTGAAAGGTGTTGTTTTGCATTCTGTACAGGCGGATCATACCATATAAAGTGCATCAGGGTAGCAGAACGAGTGCAGAACACAGTGTTACAGCCGCAGAAAAGGTGCAGAGTGAAAGATATCAACATTAACACTTGAGAGGTCTATTGAAAAGTCTGATAGCAGTAGAGAAGAAGCTGTTCTTGAATCTGTCCGTACATGCATTTAAACTTTTATGTCTCCCATATAGAAGAGGGTGGAAGAGAGAATAACTGGAGTGGGAGTGTTTCTTGATAATGTGGTTGCTTTCCCGAGGCAGTGGGAAAGATAGATGGAATCAGTGAATGGAAGGCTGGCTTGTGTGATGGACTGGGCCATGTTCAGGACTCTGTCATTTCTTGCAATCTTGGGAAGAGCAGTTGCCATACCATGCTGCAATGTGCCCAGATATCCATGTCCACCTTGTCCATTCAGGACTTTACACACTTTAATCAAGTCACCCCTCACTCTTCTAAACTCGAATGGAAACAAGCCCAGTCTGTCCAACCTATTCCTAGAACAGAACCCACTCATTCCAGGGATTAATCAGTACTTCTGAACTTGCAACAAAGCATTTACAAATGTTTGTTTCATCAGTTACACTGGGCACAATTGTTTCACCAATCCTTGTGTATGACTGGTACATTTATATCAACAGAAGAACCTACTTTTACCAGGAGCGCTGCAGTTTACTGATCCCCAAATCTCCAGGCCATCTGCCAGGCTTATGTCAAGAGTGTGAAGGATTACGCCCAACTTGCATGAATGAATGCATCTCAAACTATATTGACGAAGCTTGTCACCATCCAAGAAAAAGCAATCTGCTTGATCAGTGCTCCTTGCACCTACTTAAACATAGACTCCTTCCGTTTCTAAGGTACCAGAGGCAGATCTAGCAACTCACTACTGGGCATCCATGAGGTGCTGTGGGCCACCAACAGCAGCAGAATTTGTACTCCAGTATAATCTGCAGCCTCATGGCCCAGCATATTCCGCACTGAACCATTACCGTCAAGCCAGGGAGTCAACCTTGGTTAAGGAGGGGCGCAGGAGGGCATGCCAGGAGCAGCACCAGACATAGCTAAAAATGAGGTGTTAGCCTGGTGAAGCTACCAAACAGGACAGCTTGCATGCCAAACAGCATAAGCAGCAAGTGATAGGCAGAACAAATCAATTCCACAACCAACAGATCAGATCTAAGCTCTGCAGTCCTGCCACATCCAGTCATTAATGGTGGTGGATAATTAAACAACTCACTGGAGGAGTAGGCTGCACAAATATCCCCATCCTCAATGATGGAAGAGCCCAACACAACAGTTCAAAAGATAAGGATGAAGCATTTGCAAAAATCTTCAGCCAGAAGTGCCAAATGGATGATCCATCTTGGCCTCCACTGGTTCCCAGCATTACAGATACCAGTCTTCAACCAAATTGACTGACTCCACGTGATATCAAGAAATGGTTGGAGGCACTGGATGCTGCAAAGGCTGGGGCCCCTGACAACATTCCAGTGATAGTACTGAAGACTTGTGCTCCAGAGCTTGCCACTCCCTAGCCAAGCTGTTCCAATATGGTCACAACACTGGCATTTCCCTGACAAAGTGGAAAATTGCCCAGATATGTCCTGTGCACAAAAATTAGGACAAATCTAACCAAACCAATTACCACCCCATCAGTCTACCCTACATCATCAGTAAACTGATGGAAGGGGTAATGAACAGTGCTAACAGGCAGTACCTAACCAGAACTAACTTGCCCACTGACAGTCCATTTGGGTTCCACCTGTTCCTGACCTCATTACATCTTTACATCAAAAATAGACAAAAGTGCTGACTTCACAAGGTGAGATAAGAGTCACTGCCCTTAAAATCATGGTTGCGTTAGACTGAGTGTGGCATCAAGAAACTCTAGCAAAACTGGAATCAAAGACATCAGTCTCTGCTAGTTGGAGTCATACCTGACACATAGAAAGATGGGAGGTCAATCATCTCAGCTTCAGGACATCTCTACAGGAGTTCCTCAGGATCATGTCCTAGACCCAACCATCTTCTGCTGCTTCATTAATGCCCTTCCCTCCATCATAAGGTCAGAAGTGGGGATGTTCCCCAGTGATTGCACAGTGTTCAGCACCATTTGCGACTCCTCAGATACTGAAGCAGTCCATGTGCAAAGAGAGCAAGGCCACGACAAAATCTATGTTTTGGCTGACATGTGGCAAGTAGTGTTTGTGGCACAAATGTCATGCAATGACCATCTCCAACAAGAGAAAATCTAGCCATCACCCTTTTGATATTCAGTGGCATTACTATCACTGAATCCCCCAAGATCAACATCCTGGGAGTCACCATTGACCAGAAAGTGAAGTGGACTAGCCGTTTAAATACGGTGGCTACAAGAGCCAGTAAGAGTAACTCACTCCCTCACTCCCCAAAACCTCTCCACCATCTACACAGGACAAGTCAGGACTGTGAGAGGAGATTTCATCGAGATTTTCAAAATAATGAGGAGGCTTGATAGGGTAAATAAGGAGAAATTGTAAAAGGATTATGAACAAAAGGGCATAAATTTAAACGATTTGCAAAAGGAGCAGATGTGATGCAAAAAAGAACTTTTTCACACAGTCAGTTATTCTGGAATGTGCTGCCTGAAAATGTGGTGGAGGCAGGTTCAATTGAGGCATTCAAGTGGGACATGGGATTAATATTGCAATAGGAACAATATGCAAAGGACTGGGGAAAAGTACAAAATTGACAATCGGGAATGATGCTCATGTGAAGAGATGACGCAGACCCAATCAGCTGAATAGACTCCTGTGATTCTATATGAACTAAATTTTCAAATCTTTAAAGGAAGCAAAGTGGTTAGATGGAGAGAAACCATTTCTGCTGGTCGACACATCTTAGGCTAGAAGGCATACCTTAAAAATTATAGCCAAATCTTTTCGGAGTGCAATTAGGAAACACATCTCCTCACAAATGTTTGGAGAATTTTGGAACTCACTTCCACCAATGGGAATTAATGCTAGATCAGCTCTCTCTTTTAAATTTCAGGTTTGTGGATTTTTGATATCCAAAGATATTAAGGGATATGGGCAAACGTTGGTGTCCAGATTTATTCACCACTCGGGTCTGCTCTCAGCAATTGAAAGAACAGGTCAAAGGGGTGTAATGACCTTCTCCCGTTCCTATCTTATTGTGCTTCTGACAGGCCGCATTGTTGACATCCCTTTCTCTGAACTAGAAATTCTGGGTTGAAGTCCTGGTCCAGGACTGGATGGTCAATGAAGGTGCATTTATAACACTGCCAAACAGGTTGAATATCTAGTCAATAACTAGAATGCACTTGAAATTAGATCTGATGTGTGTGACGTGTAGAAAAAGTTCAAGAGCACTTCAGTTTCAGCAGTCCTCAGAGTCTATAAATAAACTGCAGCCCAATTTTTACTTCAGCATTTTGCCTTGCACACAGTAACATGAAATGAGATGGCTGATAAAGAACTAATGATTGTGTTTCAAACATCTGTTAAAAGGGAATCACAGTACATTTTCTCCACCTCGAAGCTTTTTGATCCTTTCTATCGAAACCCCAAAGGTGCACGTCCTTCCCATTGCAGAGGGGGCAGTTGCAAGAGTGCTAGCACTGGACCACAGCTCAAGCTGTTTCCATGGAAGCAAGAAGGTTATTTCATAGAATCCCAACAGTGTGGAAGCAGACCATTCAGCCCAACAAGTCCACATGAACCCTCCACACAGCATCCCACCCGCACTCACCCCCTTACCCTATCCCTGTAATGCTCTGGCTAATCTTCATAGCCAATCCAACTAACCTCCACATCTTTGGACTGTAGGAGGAAACTAGAGCACCTGGAGGAAACCAACAGAGAGAACGTGCAAACAGCACATAGTCCCCGAGTCTGGGATTGTACCTAGGTCCCTGGCGCTGTGAGGTAGCAGTGCTAACTGCTGAGCCACCATGCCACCTTAAGATCAATGATGTATGTGCCAATCATAAGTCCAGCTCTATCTTCAATATCTTTGGGTTTATATATAATTGTCAATATGTTGATCCAACAGGCAAGGCAGTCTGTTTATCTAAGGATCAGCTGTGTCACAGAAAGCTGGAGAGATCCCAAATTCCATCGCTGCCCAATGTTGAGTCAGCTGATGGATTGGCAGCACAAGCTGGAGAACCTTCCAAGATGTGCCTTGTCCAGGAGTAGGGGGAAACCATTTCGGCTTCTTCTGCTCCTGATCTTGATCCATCTGTTGGAAGTGTGCTTGCAAACATGACTGGGCTTTTCAGGCAGTCTGTCAATGTAATCAAGACTCATTTTTGAGTGATTAAACGCCCTGGCCAGTGCACCATATCCAAAGCGAGGTCACCACACCTATGCAATTGTCTGCCAACAACCTTTCATCCAGTCATTTAAATCAATGGAAAATTGCAGCCGTATCTTTAGTCAGAAGAAAGAGAAATCTGATAGCAACATCAGATTAAGAGAAATATTCTCTTAAACATACATGATACTGGAAGGAATTGTATGCTCAATAAACACATGATAAATACTTGTGCTATTTATAAATACCAGCTGCCATGTAAGATTACATTGCAGTTTCAGGTGTCAGTATAAACACTTAGCTTTCCCGAGTTACATACAGTCCACGCAGTTTGTTTGGTTTCTATATAAGACATTAAATTTTCTTTGCATAAGAAGAAATTTTCTTTGCTGTTTGAGCATTCTGTCAATGTGTTTGCTATAGGTGCTGATATTCTTCAGAAGGTATTGCCTCTTTCGTGAGGTCGCTGCAACATTACCAGGATGCAATGTGCTTTTAATCACAGCTAAGTTTAGTGACCAAACGAACAAAATTTCATCTGTTGTCAAGTGGGTGACTGAGCTGTATAAGATTTTTGAAAGCTAATTTAATTCAGCTCTGTTTCTGATATTAAATTTGTTCTAAAAAGACATTCTTGCAAATACAGATGACGTTGCACCCTTCATAACTTCAGGTCATCTCAAACCAGTGAATTATTTTAGAGGCCATTCACGGTTTTCATGCAGAAAACCTCATGATTCCTTCGCATTATCGGAGCAGCAATTGTGTCTCAGATTGTTGCAAAATTATGTGTACAGCTCAAGAAGGAGAGTGCAGAGCAATGGGTTAAATTTTTGCACTGTCCCAGCAAAGATCTGGCGCAACACCATGTGCTGAATGGCATTTTCGGCTGCAAACTCTGGTGGGAAGAAAGAAAAAATAATTTTGGCTTTTTCAGTTTGTGTATTTTTTTTTAATATGATCATTTTGTTTATCATGTCTAGCCCATGGTTGATGGATACAAACATGGACTACGAAAGACCAAACGTAGAAACCATCAAGTGTGTGGTCGTGGGCGACAACGCAGTAGGGAAGACCAGGCTTATCTGTGCAAGAGCATGTAATGCCACTCTGACACAATACCAACTATTGGCCACTCATGTACCAACAGTCTGGGCCATTGACCAGTACCGTGTGTGCCAAGAGGTAAGTAGAACATGCACTTCATTGTGGTGCAGTGCAACCCATTTCAGATCATTTGTGAAACCTTTTTTACTTTGAAGTTGGTGGTGAGAGCCCAAATATTGCAAAAGCAGGATCTTGTGCAGAAGAATGTTAACTATTAATGGATGCTCAGAGAACAATACCATATCTTTCATTCCAGCACTTTATGACATCTGAAATTAATGCTGTGTTCAACAATTCCTGCTCCTGTGGAAAGCAGATGTTGTCAATAACACTGTTTTGCCATTTACAGCTCATTTAGCCCTTTTTCCATTTCCCCTTCCCCTTTTCTGTTATCTTTGCATGCCCAGTACATTTTCCAACCTCTTTTGTTCTTGCCCTTACACGCTCATCCCTTTTTAATCATTCTTGCCTTTCACCCTATCAATAGTCTTTTGATCTTTCCTTCCTTTATCACTTTTCCTGCATCTTTACTTGCTAAAAGCCTGGTAGAGCTGTAAAGTTTTATACTTCTGGCACAAAGTTAATGATGGGAAACACTTCCCTGCAGATGCTGCCTAACTTGATGTCTACCAGCATTTTCTGTACCTCATAAAAATAGGCAATATATTTTACTACACAGGCATGATGGACTGAAGAACCTTCATCCTGTATCATTCTATGATTGCTAATATTAAGGGCATGAGATGTTAAATATAGATGCATTATTTACTCCAGATAGCCAGTTGAAAGAGCAGTGTGAAGCTAATCTTTATTTGTAATAGACTTATTCACAAAGTGAAACATTACAAGTGCACATCCCCTGATTCCATTCCATTCTTGTTTCCTAATGTGTCCTTAAATGACCATCTAATCTGAACTGTCCACCTGTCTATACTTAGTTTTCTTAATTTAAACGAATCATGAGCAAAATCATCTAGCAATACGCAGGAAATAAAGACAGGGAATTTATATTTTTTAAACCAGTCAGTTACACCACACCTTTTGAGCAGTTGGGACTTGAACATATACCTCCTGGCTTTGAGGTAGGGACATAACCACTGAATCACAAGAGCCCAGGAGATGGACAGCCAGAAACTTTTTCCTAGGGTGGAGGTAGCTAATACGAGGGGGCATAGTTTTAAAGTGAGTGGAGGTAGATATAGGGGAGACGTCAGAGGTAGGTTCTTTACTCAGAGAGTGGGAGGGGCATGGAATACATTGCTGGAGAGGGTAGTGGAGTCGGCCTCATTAGGGGCATTTAAGCGGCTATTAGATAGGCATATGGATGATAGTATAAGGTAGGGGTGGAGGTTAGATAGACCTTAAGTTTAGGGTAAAAGTTTGTCACAACATCATGGGCCGAAGGGCCTGTACTGTGCTGTACTGTTCTATGTTCTATGTGCATTTAAATGAATTTAGAGTCAAAATAAGATGAGGGAACTTGACTGGCTGGATGCTGTGGGAAAGACTCAAAATCAGGGACACAGTTTAACATCTGTGAAGTATTTTAAAGTCAGAGGTCAAGAGAATTTTTTTGCTCTCTGAGGGGCAATAATCTACAGAATTATCTTGCCTGGAGAGCAGTGAAGGCATGGTGAATGAATATTCTTCAGGCAGACGCATATGGACTCTTGACTAATGAGCAAGTCAAAGGGCATTGAGGTAGGCAGGAAAGAGAAATTGAGGCCACAGTCTGATCAGCCATTGATTTATTGAATGGCAGACGAGCATTGGGGGCCAAATGGCCCCCTTGGGCTCCCACTGTGTGTGTTTATATGTATGCACTGTCATAAGAACTGGGATTTGTGCTGTCACTTTGAGCACTTTGCCATTTCATTTGTCTTTTGAATGTGCGTTGTGTTGTTTCCATGAAATAAAAAAACAAAACTGCAGATGCTCTAAATCTGAAACAAAAACAAAGTGCGGGAGAAACTCAGCAGGGGGTCTGACAGCATATTTAGATAGAGAAACAGATATAACATTTCGAGTCCAGTAACCCTTTGTCAGAAAGGTGTCAGAAACATTAACTCTGTTCCTGTCCACAGATGCTGCCTGACCAGCTGAGTTTCTCCAGCACTTTGTATTTTTGTATAAGTTAGTTTCTACTTACCCCTAGGGTTAGTCTGGCTTTCAATGTATGTCAGTTACGTAGGACCAAGTGGTTCTCATTACATGAAATTTGGGTCTTTACAGAAAGGCAGCTATGATTCAGTTGCTTTATCCCTGAGCTCTGCAATTTTCTTAATGTCCTCCTTTACCTTTCTCCCTCGCTTTCCTGTTTTAGGACACACATTAAACATTGTGTGTTTAACTCAGCTTTTGGCTGTCTGATCTAATATTTGCTTCGTGACTCAGTGTTACATTTGGTTTCATAATACTCTGTGAAGCATTCAGGATGACCTATTACTTTAAAGATGCTATATAAATTCATGTTGTGAAGGCCAAGTCTGGTAGGTGTAGGGAATGCTGAATGATGAAAAATATTGAGGCTCTGGTCAAGAAAAAGAAGGAAGCTTATACCGGGTATAGACAGCTGTATTCCAGTGAATCCCTGGAAGAGTATAAGGACAGAAGGAGTACATTTAAGAAGGAAACTAGGAAAGCAAAAAGGGGACATGAGATAGCTTTGGCAAATAGGGTTAAGGAGAATCGAAAGAGATCCTACAAATACATGAAGGCCAAAAGAGTAACTAGGGAGAGAATAGGGCTCCTTTTAAGATCAACATGGTTGTCGATGTGTGGACCTGCAGGACGTGGTTGAGATACTAAAGAAATACTTTGCATCAGTGTTTACTGTCGAGAAGGACATGGAAGCGAGGGAACTTGCAGAAATAAATAGCGATGTTTTGAAAAGAGCTCATATTACTGAAGAGGCAGTGCTGGAGGCCTTAGAACGCAACAAGATAGATAATTCCACAGGACCTAATCAGGTGCTTCCCAGAATTTTGTGGGAAGTTAGTGAAGAGATTGCTAGGTCCCTGGCTGAGGTATTTGGATCATTGATCACCATGGGGGAGGTTCCGGGAGACTGAAAGTTAGTTAATGTTCTGCCATTAATTAAGGAAGGCTATAAGGAAAAGCCATAGAGCTATAGACCGGTGTGGCTTTGGTCAGTGGTGGGTAACTTGTTGGAGGGGATTCTCAGGGGCAGGATTTTACATGCATTTGGAAAGGCAAAGACTGATCAGAGATAATCAGCATGGCTTTAGATGTAATGGGCAATCATGTCTTAGTAACTTGACTGAGTTTTTTGAAGAAGTATCAAAGAAGATTGATGAAGACAGAGCAGAAGACATTGACTCTGTGGACTTGAGCAAAGCGTTCGATAAGGTTCCGTATGGTAGACGGTTGGTCAGGTGAGGTCACATGGGATCCACCGGGCGCTAGCCAATTGTATACAGAATTGGCTAGAAGCTAGGAGGAGGCCTGTGACATGTTGAGTACCACAAGGATCAGTACTGGGTCGAATTGTTCATGATTTATATAAATGATTTGGATGTGAATATAGGAGGTATTGTTAGTAAGTTTGTAAATGACACCAAAATTGGAGGTGTAGTGGACAGTGAAGAAGACTATCTCAGAGTACATCGGCACCTTGATCAGATGGGCCAATAGACTGTGAAGTGGCGAAGTTTAGATAATTGCGAGGTGTTGCGTTTTCATGTGGCAAACCAGGGCAGGACTTACATAGTTAATTGTAGGGCCTAGAGGAGTGTTGCCGAACAAAGTGACCTTGGGGTGCAGGTGCATAGTTGCTTGAAAGTGGAGTCACAGTTCGACAAAGTGGTAAAGAACGCATTTGGCACACTTGCCTTTGTTGGTCATTACACTAAGTATAGAAGTTGGGATGTCATGTTGTGGCTGGACAGTACATTGGCAAGGCCACTTTTGAAATACTGCATTCAGTTCTGGTCTCCCTGCTATAGGAAAGATGTTGCTAAGCTTGAAAGGGTTCAGAAAACATTTACAAGGATGTTGCCGGGTATGGACAGTTTGAGCTACAGGGAGAGGCTAAATAGGCTGGGTATTTTACCCTGGAACATCGGAGGCTGAGGGGTGACCTTATCAAGGTTTACAAAATCATGAGGGGCATGGATAGGGTGAATAGCCAAGGTCTTTATTCCAGGGTAGGGGAGACCAAAACTAGAGGGCAAAGATTTAAGGTGAGTGGAGAAAGATTTAAAAGGGACCTAAGGGGCAACCTTTTCACGCAGAGGATGGTGGGTGTATGAATCGAGCTGCCAGAGAAGATGATGGAGGTGGGTACAATTACAACATTGAAAAGGCATCTGGATGAGTATACAAATAGGAAGGGTTGAGAAGGATATGGGCCAAATGCTGGCAAATCGGACTAAGTCAGATTGGGATGTCTCATCAGCACGGACTGTTTCCTTGCCATATAACTGTATGACTCAATAAGTTATTGTTGCAAATGTTTATTTTTCTTATGTACTTACGTATATTTGAGCGGAAAACAATAGCACAGCATGACAGACACTTGAATTTCAAAATAAAGGCAGAAAATGCTGAAAGTATTCAGCAGATCAGGCAGTATCTGTGGAGAGAGAAAGAGCTTGCACTTCAGTTTGAGGAACTTGAGTCAGATTTACTAAATTACATTTAGCCATGGTGTGATCTAAACTCTTGATCTCTTGATTAGAGGTACAGTACAGTAATTAAAAAGCTCCAGTACCCTCAATTTCATTTTGTGAATGGCAGAATAATTTGCTTTGACTCACTAACAAGTCACAAGTGTAAATTGGTGTTGAAATTTACTTATGACTTCAATAAATCTGTACAGCATTGAAAACCATGGAGCATGAAAAATAGTTGTATCACTGGGAGAAGAAAGAGAATTTATTTTGGCATTCAGGCAAATGATCTGGAAAATACAACTGAAGAGGTCATTACATTGGAAATATATGTCAGTCAGTAGTGTTCTCACCTCCGTCAGAACGTTGTGGGTTCAAGGCCTGCTCCAGAAACCTGGGCACATAATTTTGATAACGTCCTAATCAAGTTGTCTAGTGATGCCATTATATGTCTCTGAGCAAGTGGGACTTGGACCCGGGCCTCCTGTCTCAGAGGTAGGAACACTACCACAACACCACAAGATACTTCCTGAGCGCACAATCGACGCTGGTTTACAGACGCAGAGGGAGTGCAACAGTGTCAGAGGTGCCATTTTTCAGGTGGATTGTGAAAAAGAGGCACTGTCTGCCCTCCCAGATAGATATGTAAGGCTCTGCAATCTTCATTCGCTGAAGAGTAGGGAAGTTTTCCCAGTGTGGTGTCTTAGCTAAGATTTATCTCTCAGCAACTGTAATGTATGTTTCACTAGTTTTGTCCATAATCTGTGTAATCGTCAGACAAGGTATCATGTCGTCTCTCAGATGACGCAATACTTGGAATGTGTTCATAGGCCCAGAATGTCATGTCAGTAAGAGGTCTCAAGCAACAAAGGAAATACAATATTAGTCAAAGTGGCAGATTATCTGTTTATTATTACATTGCTTTTGATGGGAGTTTGCTGTGCTCAGTAGAGTGCTGCTTTTCCTGTATTACAACAGCGAGTACTCTTCAGTACATCACATCAAAATGAATTGTTTGCTGTATGTCCATCGTTTCTCTTAAATGGAAGGATGATGACAAATACACTTCAGTCATACATTTTTAGCTGTGAAACAGTCCAGTATGTCCCAAAATCATCAAAGGTTGCTATTTAATGCAGATTGTTTATCAGGAGCATCTAGTTTAACCAATTTAAAGCTGACACATGGGCCGTACAATGGTCAACAGCCAACAGGTTTTTAAAGATGAAGGCTTTAACTTGGATATAGACTCAGGAATGCTTAATTGCAAACTCAAGTGGACATTAGTGGCATTATTAACGTAAGCCCAAGTTTGTCTCTGTAAAGACATGGTGTTTTACCTGTTCATTAATGTGGACAGCACTGGTGAACCAGTGTTTGTTGATCAGCATCCCCACTCCCGCACCCCCCCCCCCCCCCCCCCCCCCTTCTACTGAGATCATTTAAAGTCAAAACACGTTTTGTTTGCTTGCATCAATCCTTGATGTACCTTTTTCAGCAGTTTGAATCTATCTTTCCCTGTTAGACTATTTCAGTTTAATTTACAGTTATGTTCCAGTTGCATCCTTTTTCATGTTCATAACTGTCTTCCACACAGCACCATTCGGAAAATTACACCTCAGACTTTGACAATCAGAGATCAACCTTGTAGTTTGCCCTCATGCTGTTACCAATGTGAATGTCTCCCTTGTGTCTTCACAACCAAACTTGAAGCGGAATTCAAGATGCAATCCCATTATTATGCACCTGGGACAGTTTCTTCTCTCCCGCACTCTAGTACTTTGGTAACATCGTTCAATATGAGTGCAACTGAACATTGGGTGAGCACGCTGTATGCTAAATCCTACTCTACTACATTTGGGTGCTAACTCCTACAACACTCTGCATGGAAGAAATGTGTGGTTTATTTGCTGTTCCTTTGCACTAATCATTATGGAGTGGGGACTAGGGGAGACACCTTTAAGGCAAGGGATTTAAATTGCATAAAATCACCTCCTCAGTTTGCTTTTTGTTTGAAAGGTTCTGGAACGTTCACGCGATGTGGTTGATGACGTCAGTGTTTCATTGCGGCTCTGGGATACGTTTGGTGATCATCACAAGGACAGGCGCTTTGCCTATGGCAGGTACAGCAATGCAAAAGGTGAAGATATTATTCTTGAACTAGTTTGAGTGGGAAACTGCCTCTCCTCCGATTTCCAATTAAAGCATTTAGTCATGGAGGAAACAAGCATGAGAACTCTATGATCTTCAGAGTATTCTGCCTTCCATAAGCTACATTCCACCACAAATCAAAAGTGAAAATAAGACTTATTCACCTTTGTAAATACATGTCTCACAAGTTCTGTGGGGTTTGTTTTCCAGAGCAAACCATCATGAAATGAAACTTAGGATTCTGCACCAAACTGAAGTCCTTTGAGTAATTCAGTATTTCTTGAACAAATCTGACATGAGAGTGTTGTGAATCTGGGGAATCACAGCCCTCAGCCGATAAAGTATACTTTCCGAATGATGCAGTATCTCTGCTGCGTTAATCAGTTGCACTGTGAACCTTTAGCTCTACAGACATGCTGTGCATCATTCTGAAAACCTGGCCAATGAGGTCAACTCAGTTCAAACTTCAACTGGTGCCAATCAAGGAGCAGTTTCCTTTGCAACTATTTTATTCAATGTATTTTAATTCAAGTCTTTGTTGGTAAGTGCAGCCAACTTGCAATGATTTAATCTGCAAGCAATCAGTGTTCACCTCAGTAATAGACATTACGAGATATTGCAGCACTTATCTCCTACAGACTTCAACAAAGAACAGTTAGTCATTCAGCAAATTATGACTGCATTTAAGGGGAGGCTGGATAAATATACCACAGAGAGAAGGCCACAAGAAGAGAGTGATAGGCTGAGATTAAATAGCATAGGCCTACGTGAAACATAAAACACCAGCATCCACCAGACAGGCTGAATGGTCTGTTGTATATATGCAAGAGAATGCAGGCTCTGAGGTTTCTGATACATCCATTGAGTGCACAAGCATTATATCACTGTGCAGTCTCTAGTTCTTTTGGAATTGTAATGGGTGATTTTCTTCTCTCTTGCTCAGATCTGATGTGGTCGTGCTTTGTTTCTCCATTGCAAACCCCAACTCTTTGCATCACGTTAAGACCATGTGGTACCAGGAGATTAAACACTTCTGTCCACGTGCCCCTGTCATTTTGGTTGGCTGCCAGTTGGACTTGCGATACACTGACTTGGAAGCTGTTAATCGTGCACGGAGGCCTCTTGCAAGGTACAGTCCTCGCTGCCTATCTTCAAGTCAAGTGAGGAAATGCATTATGTGGTTCCAGTTTAGTGTCTGGTCTAATTACAACCAACTGTAAGAACCTTTCCCTCAAAGTTCAGTTGCGTTTGCTCGGTGAATTCATAAGCAGAAAGTCTTATTGAAATATGTGTCTGCAAACCTGGGTCACAACAGCTGCTCCGGTCAGCTGGGTGAAGTATGGGAAGGAAACCTTACCCAGGTTGGGTGGAGCCAGAATTAGGTCAGGTTTACTGTGTTGCAGCCCTTCATTCCTCCATGAGAATAGACTGGCTGAACTGGATATCCTGGATGCGGTACTGTCAGGTGATTCATCCCAGTGCAAAGCAACCTTATTGAGAGGAATTGAGGAGAAACCCATGAAGAGGAAATTAGAGAATACATCAAGGATGTGATTTGATGGCCTGACTCATTTACAATTGTTTGATTTCACAAATGAAAACAAAGAAAGATGAGACTTCCAGCACCTTTCAACATGTCTCCTCACCTTGTTGTGTGTCTCACCATTACCCTCCAACAAAGTAGCAATTGTGTATTGTTAACTCCCAAGTCAACTGATGTACTGTCGATGAACAGCCTTGTTCATTGAAAAGCCTTGGTTTAATGTATGTTTAGCAAGAGATTAAGAATTACACGGATGAATACTGATGGTGGTGAAGGAATATTTGCTACTGAATGTTTACAACTGCTGCCCAAGTTATTTGAAGGTTTTCTCAATGCTCTGCACCGTACAAAGCTTGTCGTTACTCATACAAAGCTGGCAATACATCGGTTATAGTTGGAGAATTGGTTTTCGGTCAGTGACATTTCAACTAGTTGTCATATGTGCCAGAAAATATTCAGTTTCATTGAAGGTATAAATTGAACATCTTTGGGATGAAGCATATGGGGATGAGGTAGCATATTCGTGATGGGAAATCGCTTAGACCACAGTCAGTTTGTACTGCCCAACGTTACCCTGTAGACTTTGTGATGATCAGCTTCAATCTTCTATTTGGACCATAGGACATAGGAACAGGACA
This sequence comes from Rhincodon typus, assembly GCF_021869965.1. Taxonomy (NCBI): domain Eukaryota; kingdom Metazoa; phylum Chordata; class Chondrichthyes; order Orectolobiformes; family Rhincodontidae; genus Rhincodon; species Rhincodon typus. The sequence continues at coordinate 12,484,123 of NC_063371.1, read as the reverse complement.
TTCAGCCCCTCGAGCCTGTACTACCATTCAATCAGATCATTGCTGATCTGTGGCCTAATCCATGTACCTCCCTTTGGCCCATATCCCTTCACACTGTTGCTCAACAAAAATGTATCTGGCTCACGTTTAAAATGAACAACTGATCCAACATCCACTGCCATTTGTAGAAGAGAGTTCCAAACTTGTACCACCCTTTCTGTGTAAAAGTGTTTCCTAAAATCCCTCCTAAATGATCTGGTGTTAATTTTCAGACTGTGTCCCCTAGTTGTCGAATCCCCAACTAGTGAATGTAGTTTAGTTTTATCTCCCCTGTCCTTTCCTGTCAATATCTTGAAGACTTTGATCAGATCACACCTTAACCCTCTAAATTCTGGAGAAAACAGGAAACTAGATGGATTTATTTTTCTTTATAATCTCCCTGAAATGGAAGACCTTTCCAGCTGATTGTGTTGGTTTTGGTGTCAATGAAGAACTGGCTGAGCAAATTGGAATGACTGGTGGCTCTGAGACTGGATATGGTATTTTCTAATTTCTGGAACTACAGAACTGCATAGTTCACATTTGCTCAAATGCTTAATGACTGCAGCTGTGTTCGGCCTTGTATCTTTAAACATTCTACTTCGTTCCTTTCAAAGTACCTCTGAGATGTTTCAATTATCAGATCTCAGGTGCATTCTGTTAGTGCTGCAGATCTATCCCACTCTGTCAAAGTATCATGAACTACAATGCAGATTGACTGATGAACTTGCATGGTTACAATATTGATATGTACTTTCTAAAATGTGATGTGTTCTTCCTGTTTAGAAAATCTAGATTAAAGTCATAGTGCAGTAGCAAACATCAAACATCATGATTTGATGCTTCCAATAAGTTTTAAAATTTGTGTCTTTACAAGCAGTGAGAAAAAGTGAGAAGACCTAAGTAGTAGTTTTGAGTTAATCTTACTAAGCTTACATTGTGGTTTTATGCATTCACAGGCCAATACGACACAATGAGATTTTACCTCCAGAAAAGGGTCGTGAGGTAGCCAAAGAATTGGGAATCCCCTATTATGAAACCAGCGTGGTGGCCCAATTTGGCATTAAGGATGTCTTCGATAATGCCATCAGAGCCGCCTTAATTTCCAGGCGGCATCTCCAGTTCTGGAAGTCACATCTGAGGAATGTTCAAAAGCCTTTACTCCAGGCTCCATTCCTACCTCCAAAGCCACCTCCCCCCCTCATCACTGTCCCAGATCCCCCCAAAACCAATGAAGAGCATCCCGCTCACCTGTTGGCCAATCCTCTTTGTGCAGACGTCATCCTGGTGCTTCAGGACAAGGTTAAAATCTACGCTCACAAGATTTATTTGTCTACCTCCTCCTCTAAATTTTATGACTTGTTTCTAATGGACCTCAGTGAAGAACCAGAGTCTGGTAGTGAAAGAGCAATGAGCCACAATGACAGGCAGGGCAGGGAATACTTAATGAGAGCTGCCAGTTTTGATGTCAGTGAAAGCACAGATGAAGTTCCAACCACCCAACCATTATCCAATCTTCGAGCCTCTACCAGCGATGGTATCTTGAAACTCAATGCCTATGATCAGAGTGCAAGAGCAAAATCATGGTTCAAAAGAAGAAAGATTTTGTCATCATGGAGCAGAGCTTTCATCAGCATCCAGGAAGAGATGGCAGAAGATCCCATCACGTTGAACAGTCGGCTAATGACTGTTGTCAGAATGGACTACTCTGTTCATCCTGATGCATTCAGCGCCGTCATGCATTACTTGTACACTGGCCAGCTGGATGAGAATGAGAAGGAGCTGATGCAGATAGCCCACATTGCAGAGCTGCTGGAGGTTTTCGACTTGCGTATGATGGTCGCCAATATTTTAAACAATGAGGCCTTCATGAACCAAGAGATTACCAAAGCGTTCCATGTGAGGCGGGCCAACCGTGTCAAAGAATGCCTTGCCAAAGGGACCTTCTCAGGTAAACATGTTTGGTGTGCTTTCTATGTGTGCTTCAAAAACAGCAAAAAAATTGTAATTCTGAAAATATAACTCCAGTCTGCCCAGACCATTCATTTCCCAGTTTCACTGGTTTTGTGTTGTTTCTTTCCCCCTGGTTCCTCAGCGTTTAGCCAGGAGATATATTTGAAATGGCAATTTAGTCAGAGGTCCTGTGGCAGTACATAGATGAACATCGATCAGGAATATGGATTTATTATCATAATCCTAACTTCAGTTCCATCTCTTGGCAAAATAACACTCTGCTTTCTTTTATACCTTTGGGATAAACATTGAGGCTGTCAAGTCCTCTGCCTACAGACTCTCTGAAGCAAAGGCTTGAGAGTTGTTTGACAGCAGAAACATGCTTGCCATGTTTCTATGGCACGGTGGCTCAGTGTTTAGCACTGCTGCCTTACAGCACCAGGGACCCAGGTTCAGTTCTAGCCTTGGGTGACTGTCTGTGTGGAGTTTGCACATTCTCCCTGTGTCTGCATGGGTTTCCTCCGGGTGTTCTGGTTTCCTCCCACAGTCCATAGGTATGCAGGTTACTGGACTGCCCATGCGAAATAGCCCATAGTGTCCAGGGATGAGCAAGCCAGATGGATTAGTCATGGGAAATGTAGGGTTAGGGTCGGGAGGTGTATCTGGGGGGGGGATGCTCTTCAGAGGATCTGTGTGGTCTCAGTGGGCTGAATGGCTTGCTTCCTCACTGCAGTGATTAGATGATTGAGGCCTGACACATGTTAACACCATTGAGAGTGCTGAAGATACGTATTTCCCCAGTGTTCTATTTTGATTGTGTTTTTATGGAATGAGGGCAGTTTAATGGGGAGATGTTTTCCTGTAAGGAGATATGTGTATTTGGCCAATGCCACATTGAATCTGAGAATACTGATCTATTGAACCTGGGATGCTCACTTTGGACAATGGTGGCTCAGGACTTTATTGTGGGAGTCGTCAATCAAACCAATCCGATAGTGGGGTCCTGGAAGAGGCCCAAAAAGGCCTGGTTCCATTGCTTGCAGATGGAGATGTCAGCATTGTGCTTCACACTGCACACCGATTTCTTTGTAGCCTGTAACATTTCAATGTTCATAATGAGCTCATCATGATGAACTGCTGCTGCCCAACATATTGGTGATGGAACAGGCAATTTTTCTGCCACTAAAGCAGGATGTCTCGGCCACTCTGTCCATGAAAAATTGCTTCTTCCCAATACTATGAGCTGAGCTCAGAACCACACACATGTAACAGAACTACACAGATTCAAAGCCCAGAGTACATCATAATGTTGAATACACTGACTGAGCTAAGACTGATGACAGTTCAATTTGATTAGTATAAATCTGACAGCTATATCTTAACAGGATTTTTTTTTTGAGGAAGGCTGTTCACCTGCTTCAATTGTCACCATGCAGAACACCAACCTCGCCATCTCCTTATTGCACTGTAAGGTAGGGTTAGGGTCAAGAAAATTAATGCAGAGCTCTAATGACAATCTTGTGTCTTCCTTTCAACTTGTTGATGCTCAGCCACTGTGCCTATGGTGTGCTAAAATTGCCCTTCACAATCTTGACCCTGATCCCTTTAATCATCTTTGTGAGAAGCTGACAAAATTATCCTGACTTCAGTTACTATATTCCATCAAGTATTCTCACCCTCAGTCAGGTCCCTGTGTCTCTTTCTGAGGCAGTCGGTGAACTTGCCAATGCCTTTCTTCCTATCAGCCTTGCATCAACGTAAAGAAATCTTTATTCCTAACTGCCACTGGTTTGGAACATTCTTCCCAGTATGAGTAGTCAGAGTGGATGTTGGATATCACTGCAACTCAAACCTTCAAATGAAATTGTGCTTAGTTATTGGAGCCCAAGAATAGATGTGTTGCTGACAGGAATGAACTTTGACAGTTGACGCCTTGTGCAATATGTTTACAACATGTTTGTAGGGACAGGCAGTGCTGGATTAATGTCTATTCCTGCTTGCAAAATGAGAATGAGGCACGCAAATCAGGATACAGATCAGTGATATAATTCAATTGCACATAGCCTCAAGGAGCTGAAATGCCTTCTTGCACACCTCAAGGCCAATCACAGCTTTGTCATTTCATCTTTGCACTTTAAGTATGGATCCAATCCAGACTGGTGAGCCAATTTTACTGAAAGGAGATAACAAGGCGTAGAGCTGGATGAACACAGCAGGCCAAGCAGCATCAGAGGAGCAGGAAGGCTGACATTTCGGGCCTAGACCTTTCTTTACTGAAAGGATATTTGGCACAGACATAAAATTAAAAATACTAGCCCAGGAATTGCTTTCATTGAGTTTTGCATAAAGGATCATTTTGGACGATTCAGATCCATCTGAATGCCAAGTAACACAGTAACTTGGACAATAACTGGAAGAGAATTCTGGAATCTAATTGAGAACTCAGCAGAAACATCTTAACCCAGAGAGTGGGGAGAACACGGAGGGGTTGAGGAACGAACAGGAGGCTAGATAATCACGATGGAGAAATGAATGGAAGGATATGTTGACAGTGAGTTGAAAAGGAATGACAGGAGGTTCATGTGGATAAAAAAACAGTTGAGTTGTATTCTGTACAAAACATTAGATGGGTGTAAAAACCGAAAGAACTGCGGATGCTGTAAATCAGGATCAAAAACAGAAGTTGCTGGAAAAGCCCAGCAGGTCTGGCAGCATCTGTGAAAAAAAACATCAGAGTTAACGTTTCAGTCCAGTTACCCTTCCTCACCCTTCCTCAGAACTGTTCTGAGAAAGGGTCACTGGACCCTAAACGTTAACTCTGATTTTTTTTCTTCACAGATGCTGCCAGACCTGCTGAGCTTTTCCAGCAACTTCTGCATTAAATGGGTGTGTTGGGTGTTCCAGAATTTCAGCATTGAGGTGTCCAAAAAGTTTTACTTTCCACCACTTGGATCCTTCAAGTTGACAAACACCAGTAGTCATTATCATTCTGCCCCACCAAAAATTCACCTGTCATTCTTAGCAAAGAAAGTGGCCTCAAAGTGCCATGACCACAAAAAGAAGAGGTAGCTGGAAAACATTTGATTGAATTAACATGATAGGAGCTGAAATATTCAGTGGCTTTTTGGAGAGGAACATTTGTTTCACTTGAATGGCTGAGAATTAACCAGGATGTACAGACGACCTGTTGAGATTGCCTGATGCCACATTTGTGTAGGTAGCAGATGGTGGCTGTGGAGGGAACATAATTAAAACCACAATGGTTTCTTTGCATATATTCCTTGGGTTGGGAAACAGTCCGCTCGATCAACAGAGAAGATCACAGTTACCAGGTTTAGGAAGTTGTATATTTCAGTCCAACACTTTCTCAACGATGCATGTAAAGTTGCTCATAATTTTCAGGTATGAGTCCTCACTTATCAGCCTAATGAAATGTTCGGATGCTCAATCCAAGGTCTGTTCCTTTTCTCCATTTTCTCTCCCTGGAAAATTGACTGTACTTTGAAGCTGTGCTGAAGGTATTTCTAGGAAATATATTTGCAATCCTCTGACAATTTAAATTTGTGCACATGAAAGAGATTTGTCACAGAGCTGGCTGCGTTCCTTGGTCTGAGATGAAAGGATTATGTGCAGACAAAATGAAAAAAGCCACCAACACGTTACTTCCACTGCAATAACTTACAAAGTTCACTCTGAGTTCTGAGATTCTATCCAGTGGCAGAGTTAGGTAAAAAGGTTCCCAAATTTTTCCTTTAAAATAGTTCAGAAATAAAACTTCTGGTTAGTATTGACTGACAGCTCATTGGGTGCAATCTCTATGTCTTTTATCTAGTTCAATATTCAGCTATCAGTCAGTTTTGAAACTTGTGTGCCTTGACTGACCTTGAATCTATGAGCAGAGATTCAAAACTTTTGGGTTTCTTTAACGAGAAGTGACACTTAGCCATGGAATGGGTAAAAGAGATGTTCTCTCGTCAATCTTAGTACTTCCATCCACATCCAGCATTTTCATCAGATGTGCCGATCCCTTATCAAGCATTATATTCTCGCTAAAACAAATAATTTATAGCAGTGTTATAAGGAATGTCATTTTTTTTCACAGGACAATTGAGATGTTACGATCCAGGGGGGCGTACAGTGAGGATATTAACAGTGTCTTACCAGACATCAGTTAGTCAGTCAGGCTTGAGAAGACAAGATTTTTCTCTTTGGAGTGAGGAAATTGATTGACTGAATCTTAGGTTATTTTTGGCTAAGTCTAAGTTGTCTTGAATTTCTTGCAAGGATTCTGCCACAAGGCGCAGGCAGGTAAATTCTTATTGATCAAATTAGGCAAATTACATTGTCCCTTTTTTTTAATCAAAAAGAGATTATGGAGACAGCCAGTTGCTTTGGCCTCACAATGACAACAGCTTAACCAATCAAACTCTGCCAGCCAACACTGAGCATTAAGATCGACAGTTTACTGTTCTTCCTGAATCTCATTGCCCGAACTACTCAGCATCCTCTTCTCAGAAATTGGTGTCCCTTTTTTCAAGTCTGTTCCTTGTGTCCTAGTTCTGATGAGTGCAATATGAAAACCTTTGATTTCTTGATTCCTTGTGGCAATGTTTAAGTTCTGTACTCACAAGCAATTTCTTTAAGCACCTGACCTTTGCCAAGACATTTCTGCTGAACCAGCTACAGAAAACTGTGAAAGCAGATTTGCAATATGTTTGTACTTTGCCCTATTTCTCCGGAGCCTTCTCTAAGTTTTATGTTTAAATTAACAGGAGTACAAGCCAAAGCGTATCATGTTCTGGCCCGGAGCTATCAGATATTAATTGATTATTTTATTGCCTTGGTCCTGACCATTTCCTCTAGTTTTGATGCCAGCAAGTGCAGACAAGGGCACATCAACTTAAAATGAGAGCAGGCCAGGCCTGGTGATATCACGCTTCATCAAAGTCTGAAACTTCTCATCTCACAAAAAGCTGTTGGGGCTGGGAATGGATTGTGAATTTCAAAACCCATTCATAAATTGTTTGCTAAAGAAAGGTATTGAGGGATATAGAACCAAGGCAGGTCTATAGAGATACATACAAATGAATGAATAAAACAAAAAGTGGTTCTTATTCAGAGAACTAACAAGACATGATTGGCCAAATGCTCTCCTTCTGTGCTGTAACAATTCTGTGATTCTGACAGATCGAGAGTAAATAAACTAAATATATCCTGATGTTCCGAAACTGTGAATATCTGAATTCTGCAGTTGAAACTACCTGCATAAAAAATGCTGTCTCTGTTCTTGATTGCATTGATTGGAACAGATGCTTGAGGAGACAGTTTGAGAGATGGGTGTCGCTTTGGGGATCAAAAATATCACTTTAAAGGATGTCAGTGGATGAAAAACTGACTCAAGGGGGGCAGTGTGGCAGTTCTTACATGGGTTTGGGAGTAATGTAAAGAAAGAGTCCCTCATGATTTGGAAAGGGCAGTGTATTTATTGCCCTCTTGCAGAACATAGAAAAGCTCAATCTGGAAGATTCAACCAGAGCACTGCCAAGGAAATGTGCAGCAAAGAACAGAAACACAAGCCATGCAATGATCATGACATTGTGTTGGCTTGCGTTGAAAAAATGAAAGGGTTGGGAGGTGAAGTTGCTCTGGATTACGGATCTGGGAGTGTGTGTTCAAATCTGACCGTGGTGATACTTGAATCCAATTGAATCTGGAATTAAAAGCTGGTCTAATGGCAACTATGTATCAATTGTTGTTTTAAAATGGGGTCATAAACAATGTTCAGCATTCTATTGGTGAGCTTCTTGCAGAGATGGAAAAAGTTCATTTTTGATTGGACATTGAGCACCAAGCTTAATTGTATATCTTCCATTCAGAAACATTTTATCCAGTAATCCCTTTGTTGGACAGCAGCCGATTACTTTCATGATCTCTGATAGTCCTTGCTTTAGTTGGATCACTTGTCATGTTAAAGAATTCTGATGGCTTGGCTAACATATCCCACTATGGTAAATTTCTCACCAGTCATGCTCTGCATCATTCTGGAAGTTGGTGTCTAATTGCCCGAGGAATTAGGATATTGATCAATGTTTGAGCACTTGTGTAGCTAACTCTGGTCAGAATGATTATCTCCCTGGCAACAGCTTAAAGAGGAAAGATATGAAGACACAGGGGAGAGTAAAAGATTTACGACGTTGATTCTAGGGATGAGGAATTCAGTTACGAGGAGAGATGGAAGAAATTTGGACTGCTTTCCTTGGAGAAGGTTGAGAGGAGGTTAGGTAGAGATATTTCAAATCATGAAGCCTCAAATGTTAGATTTAAATCTGTCCAGCTGATGAATGAGGTGCTTTATGTTCTCCGAATGTGTTACAATTTGTGAAACTTTCAGAGGCACCAACCATATTGAAATGAGTCTCTCCACTGTTCTTGTTTGCTGGCAGATGTGGTTTTTAAGCTAGATGATGGGACGATCTGTGCACATAAGCCCTTGCTGATTTCCAGCTGCGACTGGATGGCTGCAATGTTCGGAGGTCCGTTTATGGAAAGTTCGACTAAGGAGGTAAGGAAACAACTGATGCTGGAGGTTTATATAAGTTGCAGATTTGGGAGTTGCATCAACATGAAAGGGGGTGATCCTGAAGCAAGATGTTTGCTCCTTACAGGCACTCAAACCAAAGGTGATCAAACACCCTGTCAAAGACATTTGAACTGCAGCTGGCACTGAAAAACACTCAGACCCTGAATGCAGTAACTTACAGGAAAAATCAGCATCAGGTGACATGGTGAATCAATCATTGTCGAAAGCAAATGTCATGGAAAATGTAACCGCCAGTACTGCATTACGTTCTGCAGTGCAGCTGCAGTGTCAGGTCAGTAAAGCTGGCTGTATGAAATGCCGAGGTTGCATTCAAATTGCAGTGCTCAGAGTTGGCCATCCGTAATTGGTAGAAATGACATTTGGCCACAATTTTGTGTTCATGTTAAAGGGACATGCCTTGTATCCAGCACAGGGTCTCCAAGAAAGTATTTTTTTCATTGAGAAACCTAAACTACAAAAGAGAAGTCTGAATTTATTACACCATTGCCAACAGTGATGAAATATCGTTTTTAATGTTGTGGTTCAGCGATTCTTGTCTGAGGTCATAAACAATTGTTTGACACTGGAAAATAATTGATTCACCAATTCTGTTACCTTGTGGTTCAGAATCATTTCCCTCAAGTAACACTGGAAGAAGCCCATCCATCTGCAGAGGAAGACACCACTGATTTCACTTACCCTACCCTTACTTTGGGTTTCCACATGCCACCTCCAATCCTCAGTCTTATCTTAGTCACTGCTCTTCCAGTCGAGACTTCCTAGTCCTCAGGAAAGGACTCACCTTTGTCACCCTCCACCCACACATCAACAAATACCGCTCACGCTTGGACGTTGAACAGTTTTTCCGCCACCTCCGCGCTTACTTCTTTAACCGTGAGCCTAACCCTCCGTCTACTGACCCCTTCTCCCGCCTCCAACATACCCCCTCCTCCTGGACACCACCCCAAGGCCTCCTACCCTCCCTAGACCTCTTCATCTCCAACTGCCGTCGAGACATCAATCGCCTCAATCTCTCCCCCACAGAACGTGCAGCCCTCCGCTCCAATCCCAAACCCTCACCATAAAACCCGCGGACAAGGGAGGCGCAGTTGTAGTATGGTGCACTGACCTCTACATCGCTGAGGCCAGACGCCAACTCTCTGACACCTCCTCCTACTGTCCTCTTGATCATGATCCCACCCCCGACCACCAAACCATCATCTCCCAAACCATCCACAACTTCATCACCTCAGGTGACCTCCCACCCACAGCCTCTAACCTCATTGTTCCCCAACCCCGCACCGCCCGCTTCTATCTCCTTTCCAAAATCCACAAACCTGACTGACCCATTGTCTCCACCTGCTCCTGCCCCACCGAACTTATCTCCACCTATCTCGACTCCATTTTCTCCCCCTTGGTCCAGGAACTCCCTACCTACATCCGTGACACCACTCATGCCCTCCACCTCCTCCAAAACTTCCAATTCCCCGGTCCCCAACACCTCATCTTTACAATGGACGTCCAGTCCCTGTACACCTGCATTCCCCATACAGATGGCCTAAAGGCCCTCCACTTCTTCCTGTCCCGCAGGCCCGACCAGTCCCCCTCCACTGACACCCTCATCCGCTTAGCCGAACTCGTCCTCACCCTCAACAACTTCTCTTTCAATTCCTCCCACTTCCTACAGGCAAAGGGGGTGGCCATGGGTACCCGCATGGGCCCAAGCTATGCCTGCCTCTTTGTAGGTTACGTGGAACAATCCCTCTTCTGTAGCTACATTGGCCCTAAACCCCACCTCTTCCTCCGTTACATTGATGACTGTATCGGCGCCGCCACGTGCTCCCACGAGGAGCTCAAATAGTTCATCCACTTCACCAACACCTTCCACCCCAACCTTAAGTTCACCTGGACCATCTCTGATACCTCTCTCTCCTTCCTGGACCTCTCTATTTCCATCTCTGGCAACCACCTGGAAACAGATATCCATTTCAAGCCCACCGACTCCCACAGCTACCTAGAATACACCTCCTCCCACCCAACTTCCTGCAAAAATGCCATCCCCTATTCCCAATTCCTTTGCCTCCGCCGCATCTGCTCCCAGGATGAGGCATTCCACTCCCGTACATCTCAGATGTCCTCGTTTTTCAAGGACCGCAACTTCCCCCCTCACTGGTCAAGAATGCCCTCAACCGTGTCTCCCACATTTCCCGCAACTCATCCCTCACACCCCCTCCCTGCAATAACAACCAAAACAGAATCCCCCTCGTCCTCACGTACCACCCCACCAACCTCCGGATCCAACGCATCATCCTCCGACATTTCCGCCATCTGCAATCCAACCCCACCACCAAAGACATTTTTCTCTCCCCACCCTTATCTGCTTTCCGGAGGGACCACTCTCTCCGGGACTCCCTTGTCCGCTCCACACTCCCCTCCAGCCCCACCACACCCGGCATTTTCCCTGCAACCGCAGGAAGTGCTACACCTGCCTCTACACCTCCCCCCACACCCCCATCCCAGGCCCCAAGAAGACTTTCCACATCAAGCAGATGTTCACCTGCACATCTGCTAATGTGGTATACTGTATCCGCTGTTCCCATTGTGGCCTCCTCTACATCAGGGAAACCAAGTGGAGGCTTGGGGACCGCTTTGCAGAACACCTACGCTCAGTTCGCACTAAACAACTGCACCTCCCAGTCGCAAACCATTTCAACTCCCCCTCCCATTCCTCAGATGACATGTCCATCCTGGGCCTCCTGCAGTGCCACAACGATGCCACCCGAAGGTTGCAGGAACAGCACCTCATATTCCACTTGGGAACCCTGCAGCCCAATGGTATCAATGTGGACTTCACAATCAAAATCTCCCCTCCCCCTACCGCATCCCAAAACCAGCCCAGCTTGTCCCTGCCTCCCTAACCTGTCCTTCCTCCCACCTATCCCCTCCTCCCACCTCAAGCCCCACCCCCATCTCCTACCTACTAACCTCATCCTGCCCCCTTGACCTGTCCGTCCTCCCTGGACTGACCTATCTCCTCCCTAACTCCCCACCTACACTCACCTTTACTGGCTCCATCCCCGCCTCTTTGACCTGTTTGTCTCTTCTCCACCTATCTTCTCCTCTATCCATCTTCTATCCGCCACCCCATCTCTCCCTATTTATTTCAGAATCCCCTTCCCCTCCCCCATTTCTGAAGAAGGTTCTCGGCCCGAAACGTCAGCCTTCCTGCTCCTCTGATGCTGCTTGGCCCGCTGTGTTCATCCAGCTCTACACCTTGTTATCTCAGATTCTCCAGCATCTGCAGTTCCTACTATCTCTGAGACTTCCTATCTTGTTTTTATCCCATTCTGTAAACCAGCCAAAACACATGCTCTCCCTCTACCTTCCAGGCATTCCCTTCACCTCACAAATTGTACCTGAGTCTTTAAACCAAAGCTTGCTGCCTGAGTTATCCTCAACTTCTTTCAACCTCAGTGTTGTCCTGTGCTTTGTCCTTTCCACCACATTTCTTCAGTGAGGACAACTCAAACCTTTCTAATCAGATTAGCAACATTTGTTGTGTAAATGTGTGGAGGAGGAAACTCAACAAATATTCCCATCCTCAATGATGGAAGAGCCCAGCACATCAGTGCAAAAGATAAGGCAGAAGCTTTCACAGCTATCTTCATCCAGAAGTGCCGTATGGATGATCCATCTCAGCCTCCACCAGTGGTCCCCAGCATTACAGATACCAATCTTCAGCTAATTCATGTCTCTCCACGTGATATCAAGAAACGGTTGGAGATACTCGACACTGCAAAGGCCACGGGCCCTGACAACATTCTGACATGACTACAAAAGATTTCTGTCCAGAACTTGCCGCTGTCCTAGCCAAGCTGTTCGAGTACAGTTAAAACACTGGTATCTACTCGGCAATGTGGAAACCTGCCCAAGTATGTCCTGTACATAAAAAGCAGGACAAACCCAACTGAGCCAATTACCGCCCCATCAGTCTACAGTTGATCATCAGTAAAGTGATGGAAGAGGTCATCAACAGTGACATCAAGCAGCACCTGCTCAGCAATAACCTGCACGGTGACGCCCAGTTTGGGTTCCGCCAGGACCACTCAGCTCCGGACCTCATTACAACCTTGGTTCAAAGATGGACAAAAGAGCTGAATTCCAGAGGTGAGGTGAGAGTGACAGCCCTTGGCATCAAGGCTACATTTGACCAAGTGTGGCATCAAGGAGCCCTAGCTAAACTGGAATCAATGGGGATTGAGGACAAACTCTCTGATGATTGAAGGCATACCTGACACATAGGAAGATGGTCGTAGTGGTCGGAGGTCAGTCATTTCAGCTCCAGAACATCTCTGCAGGGGTTCCTCAGGGTAGTGTCCTCAGCCCAACCATCATCAGCTGCCTCATCAATAATTTTTCCTCATAAGGTCAGAAGTGAGGATGTTCGCTGATGATTGCACAACGTTCAGTATCATTCGCAACTCCTCAGATACTGAAGCAGTCCATGTTCAAATGCAACAAGATCTGAACAATATCCAGGCTTGGAGCTGAGAAGTGGCAAGTAACATGCGCACCACACAAATGTCAGACTGACCGTCACGAATAAGAGACAATCTAACCACTGCCTCTTGACATTCAATGGTGTTACCATCATTGAATCCCCCACTATCAACATCATTGACCAGAAACTCACCTGGACTCACCACATAAACACAGTGGCTACAACAGCAGGTCAGAAATTAGGAGTACTTTGGCAAGTAACACATCTCCTGACTCGTCAATGCCTGTCCACCATCTCCAAGGCATAAGTCAGGAGTGTGATGGAATACTCCTCACTTGCCTGGATGAGTGTAGCCTCAACAACACTCAAGAAGCCTGTGGCGCGCATCCAGGACATAGCAGCCCGCTTGATTTGCACGGCATCCACAAGCATCCACTCCCTCCACCACTGATGCTCAGTGTGTACTATCTACAAGGTGTACTGCAGAAATTCACCAAAGATCCTCAGACAGCACCTTCCAAACCCACAACTATTTCCATCTAGAAGGACAAGGGCAGCAGTTACATGGGAACACCACCACCTCAGGTTCCCCTCCAAGCCAATCACCATCCTGGTTTGGAAAAAATTCACCGTTCCTTCATTGCTGCTGGGTCAAAATTCTTGAATTCTCTCCCTATTGGCATTGTGGGTCAACAATTCAAGAAGGCAGCTCACCACCACCACCTTTCGGGCAACTCGAGTAGGGCAATAAATGCTGGCCAGCCAGTGATGTCTGTACCCACAATTTATTCATAATTATTTTGAAAAAAATGAGGAGCAGGAGGAGGCCATTCAGCCTGTCTAGCCTGCTTCACCATTCAATAAAATCATGGCTGCACTGCTTGTGGTCTCAACTCCAGATTCCTGCTGAATCCCAAGAACCATTGACGCCCTTGTAATTTTTCACAAGGGCTTGTATTTGAGTCCATTGGCATGAATACAGTACATTGACAGCACACCGCATTGGTGCTGTGTGTAAATTGACGTCCAAACACAATCCAAGGAAAAATACTTAAGTATAAAGTTTACAACGTAAAGATAGTTCACCTCATTGCTCCATTTCATGATGCTGAAAAATAAGACAAGCCTCATCAGGAAGTTGAACTGCTCTGACTCCAGGTGTTGTAGTTGAATGACCTCAGTACAATCATGAGGAATAGGAGAATGGAGGAAACCAGTAATATGGCCATTCTAAATTACCAACAATGTCCCTGTCTTCAAATAGCCTCAAAACCCTGGATGGAGATGACCTGTTCTGAAAGATGTTTCCACATCAGACTGCTATGAAAACACACTTGAGTGCCTGACTGAGTAGATCATCTACCAAAGAACGAGAAGGCCCCAGCTTCAAGTCCCTTTCCAGGACTTGTTAGCTGTGGAAGAACCCAGCTACAGGCACAGACAAGACACTGTATATTGGTACAGGTCCCCTGCCTGGAAAAATAGTTAGTTTTAATGACGGGAAAGGCAGTTGCCAGATCAAAAACAAGCAGTGGATGTGAAGGTGTGTAAACCACCATTGTCAAGTAAGAAAAATGTCAAAACAGGCTGAAAGGACAGTTCATATATGTCTATATCTGAATATCCATTTCTATGTTTATCTACACCACTATCTTGAGATAAGTGGAATATTGCAAATAAGAGTTCTAAGTGTAAATGTGTCAAGAACAGTACCACTTCCCAATATGACAAATTTCAAGATTAATGGATCAGGACTTGTATCTGTCAGGATGTCTCAGATTGTTTTGCAGCCAATGAAGCACCTTTGAACTGTTGTAATATTGGAAGGTGCAGAGAGGTGTAAAACCAAGAAGATAAACAAAGAGGAAGATTAAAGAGACTGGTAGTCAACATAAACGGGAATTTCAAAGGTTTATATAGGCACATGAAAAGGAAAAAGGTGTGAAAATGATGGGTCGGGCCTATTAGGGACTTAAAAGCAGATTTATATCTGGTGACAAGGACAAAGCTAAAGTACTAAATGAATACTTTACATCTGTCCTCACCGGGAAAGAGGATGCTACTGAGGCCATAGTGAAAGGACAGGTAATTCAGTCAGGAGAAGTATTCAAAATTGAAAATGAGAGGGTATTGGATCAGCTGTCTGTACCTCACATTGAAAAGGCTCCGGGGCAGATAAGAGATATCAAGGTGTAGAGCTGGATGAACACAGCAGGCCAAGCAGCATCAGAGGTGCAAGAAGGCTGACGTTTCGGGCCTAGACCCTTCATCAGAAAGGTTCTAGGTTCTGATTTCTGAAGAAGGGTCTAGGCCCAAAACATCAGCTTTCCTGCTCCTCTGATGCT